>NW_027421939.1:300000-569292 GCF_037893015.1 Macrotis lagotis | reverse complement strand
ATTACATAAGAAAAAATAATTCATCAGTTTTTAAAGGAAAATGAAATTTTGGAAGAAAGGAATGAACTTCACAAAGAAGAGACAATAAAGAAGCTTTAAGAAAAATAAAATGCAATTTGACTGAACAAAGATTGTCTCATGGAAAATGCAATGCTGAACTCTAAATTCCTGAATGAAAAACAAAACAGTCACATGAGAGACGAAAATTGAATCATACTACTGCCCTCTGACTTTTGCTGGTCATGATCAAGAACAAAGTCAGACATTAAAGGACCACCTTGCCCATACCTTTCAACAGGATTGGTTTCATTCAGAGGATACACTAGGTTTTGACTTTTCTAATCTAAGAGATAACACTAGTGTCCATTCTCAAGAGCTATCTTATGCTGAAAGTACAGTTAATGGCTCCAAAACTGAGCTCTCCCTTTAATACTCTTCCCTGGGAGCAAAGACTGTAATTTGACTAAGCACGCAGATTAAACCAGGGACAACAAAAGGTAAACTTGCTTCAAGGAATACTTCAGATGGAAAAAGAACAATTGAAACAATATGCTGTCGAAGAGGAATCCTTCCAAGAAAGTTTAAGACATATGCAGAAAGTAAATGCATTACTTCAAGAACACCTTGAAGATGTTCAGAAGCAAGGCATCAATAAAAAAAAGGTTGCCCTTGTACATTTGAAGGATTTCCTCAAGTAATTGCAAGGTAATAATGCTGTGGTAGAAGAGAAAAATAAAAAAATAAATGAACTTAAATACTTAAGTTCTCAAATGTATAAATATGGAAGTGACAAAGCAAAAATAGACTCAAGTGTTCAAATTAAATTTGAAGGTATTTGATAAATATTTAACTTTTTGAAATGAAATTCAAATGAACTTTGATCAAGGTAATTTAGAAATTTGAAATTTCAGCGGGTAGATATTATCGTTCACTATAAAAATCTGACAAAAATATTCAAATATTATGCCCAAGATAAGATAAAGCCTGCAATGGAATAATCATTTGAAATGTTTAAGTTTAAAAATTATGCAAGTAATAATATAACAATTCTAATTGAAGTGTTTAATTGAGATACTCTGAGATATTATATAGTTGTCATCTTCATTAGAGACTATGGTTATGCATTAACTATTAATATTTTTGTGTGGCAACAGTACCACCTTTTAAAATTATTTTTTCTCTCCCATTACATAAGGAAAAAATAATTCATCAGTTTTTAAAAGAAAATGAAATTTTAGAAGAAAAGAATGAACTTAAGAAATGAAAGACAACAAAGAAGCTTTAAGAAAAACAATGTGCAATTTGAGTGAACAAAGATTCTCACATAGAAAATGCAATGCTGAACTCTAAATTCAGAATGAAAACCAAAACAGAGTCACATCAGAGAAGAAAATTGTATCATGCTCGTGCCATCTGACTTTTGCTGGTCATGATCAAGAACAAAGTCAGACATTAAAAGAAGACCTTGCCCATAGCTTTCAACAAGATTGGCTTCGTTCAGAGGACACACTAAGTTGTGACTTGTCTAGTCTAAGAGATAATACTAGTGTCCTTTCTCAAGAACTTTCTTATGCTGAAAGTACGGTTAATGGTTCAAAAAATGAGCTCTCCCTATTACATGCTTCCCTTGGAGCAAAGCCTCTAACTTCAGAAAGCACTCAGAAAAACCTAACCCAGGCCCAAAATAAGGTAAAGTTGCTTCAAGAAAGACTTCAAATGGAAAAAGCACAATTCAAGCAATATGCTGTCGAAATGGAATCATTCCAAGAAAGTTTAAGTCATATGCAGAACGAAAATGCATTACTTCAAAAACACCTTGAAGATGTTCAGAAGGAAGGCATCAATAATAAAAGGTTGCCCTTGTACAGTTGAAGGATTTCTTCAAGGAATTCCAAGGTAATAATGCTGTGGTAGAAGAGAAAAATAAAAAATTAAATGAACATAAATACTTAAGTTCTCAAATGTATAAGTACGGAAGTGACAAAGCAAAAATAGATTCAAGACTTCAAATTAATTTGAAGGTATTTGATATAAATTTAACTTTCAGAAATGAAATTCAAATGAATTTCGATCAAATCAAATTAGAAATTTGAAATTTTCAGCAGGAAGATGATATTATCTTTCGCTGTAAAAATCTGACACTAATATTCTAATTTATGCCCAAGATAAGATTAAAGCCTGCAATGGAATAATCATTTTAAAAGTTTAAGTTTAAAAATTATGCTAGTAATAATATAACAAATCTAATTAAAGTGTTAAATTGAGATACTCTGAGATATTATATATTTGTCTTCTTTATTAGAGACTGTGGCTATGCATGGACCAATAATATTGTTGTCTTCAACAGTGCCAGTTTTTAAAATTATTTTTTCTCTCCCATTACATAAGAAAAAATAATTCATCAGTTTTTAAAGGAAAATGAAATTTTGGAAGAAAGGAATGAACTTCACAAAGAAGAGACAATAAAGAAGCTTTAAGAAAAATAAAATGCAATTTGACTGAACAAAGATTGTCTCATGGAAAATGCAGTGCTGAACTCTACATTCCTGAATGTAAAACAAAACAGAGTCACATCAGAGACAAAAATTGAATCATACTACTACCCTCTGTCTTTTGCTGGTCATGATGAAGAACAAAGTCAGACATTAAAAGACGACCTTGCCCATAGCTTTCAACAGGATTGGTTTCATTCAGAGGATACACTAGGTTTTGACTTTTCTAATCTAAGAGATAACACTAGTGTCCATTCTCAAGAGCTATCTTATGCTGAAAGTACAGTTAATGGCTCCAAAACTGAGCTCTCCCTTTAATACTCTTCCCTGGGAGCAAAGACTGTAATTTGACTAAGCACGCAGATTAAACCAGGGACAACAAAAGGTAAACTTGCTTCAAGGAATACTTCAGATGGAAAAAGAACAATTGAAACAATATGCTGTCGAAGAGGAATCCTTCCAAGAAAGTTTAAGACATATGCAGAAAGTAAATGCATTACTTCAAGAACACCTTGAAGATGTTCAGAAGCAAGGTATCAATAAAAAAAAAGGTTGCCCTTGTACATTTGAAGGATTTCCTCAAGTAATTGCAAGGTAATAATGCTGTGGTAGAAGAGAAAAATAAAAAAAATAAATGAACTTAAATACTTAAGTTCCCAAATGTATAAATATGGAAGTGACAAAGCAAAAATAGACTCAAGTGTTCAAATTAAATTTGAAGGTATTTGATAAAGATTTAACTTTTTGAAATGAAATTCAAATGAACTTTGATTAAGTTAATTTAGAAATTTGAAATTTCAGCGGGTAGATATTATCGTTCACTATAAAAATGTGACAAAAATATTCAAATATTATGCCCAAGATAAGATAAAGCCTGCAATGGAATAATCATTTGAAATGTTTCAGTTTAAAAATTATGCAAGTAATAATATAACAATTCTAATTGAAGTGTTTAATTGAGATACTCTGAGATATTATATAGTTGTCATCTTCATTAGAGAGTATGGCTATGCATTAACCATTAATATTTTTGTGTGGCAACATTGCCAATTTTTAAAATTATTTTTTCTCTCCCATTACATAAGGAAAAAATAATTCATCAGTTTTTAAAAGAAAATGAAATTTTAGAAGAAAAGAATGAACTTAAAAATAGGCACAATAAAGAAGCTTTAAGAAAAACAAAATGCAATTTGAGTGAACAAAGATTCTCACATGGAAAATGCAATGCTGAACTCTAAATTCCAGAATGAAAAACAAAACAGAGTCACATCAGAGAAGAAAATTGAATCATGCTCTTGCCATCTGACTTTTGCTGGTCATGATCAAGAACAAAGTCAGACATTAAAAGAAGACCTTGCCCATAGCTTTCAACAAGATTGGCTTCGTTCAGAGGACACACTAAGTTGTGACTTGTCTAGTCTAAGAGATAATACTAGTGTCCTTTCTCAAGAACTTTCTTATGCTGAAAGTACGGTTAATGGTTCAAAAAATGAGCTCTCCCTATTACATGCTTCCCTTGGAGCAAAGCCTCTAACTTCAGAAAGCACTCAGAAAAACCTAACCCAGGCCCAAAATAAGGTAAAGTTGCTTCAAGAAAGACTTCAAATGGAAAAAGCACAATTCAAGCAATATGCTGTCGAAATGGAATCATTCCAAGAAAGTTTAAGTCATATGCAGAACGAAAATGCATTACTTCAAAAACACCTTGAAGATGTTCAGAAGGAAGGCATCAATAATAAAAGGTTGCCCTTGTACAGTTGAAGGATTTCTTCAAGGAATTCCAAGGTAATAATGCTGTGGTAGAAGAGAAAAATAAAAAATTAAATGAACATAAATACTTAAGTTCTCAAATGTATAAGTACGGAAGTGACAAAGCAAAAATAGATTCAAGACTTCAAATTAATTTGAAGGTATTTGATATAAATTTAACTTTCAGAAATGAAATTCAAATGAATTTCGATCAAATCAAATTAGAAATTTGAAATTTTCAGCAGGAAGATGATATTATCTTTCGCTGTAAAAATCTGACATAATATTCTAATTTATGCCCAAGATAAGATTAAAGCCTGCAATGGAATAACATTTTAAAAGTTTAAGTTTAAAAATTATGCTAGTAATAATATAACAAATCTAATTAAAGTGTTAAATTGAGATACTCTGAGATATTATATATTTGTCTTCTTTATTAGAGACTGTGGCTATGCATGGACCAATAATATTGTTGTCTTCAACAGTGCCAGTTTTTAAAATTATTTTTTCTCTCCCATTACATAAGAAAAAATAATTCATCAGTTTTTAAAGGAAAATGAAATTTTGGAAGAAAGGAATGAACTTCACAAAGAAGAGACAATAAAGAAGCTTTAAGAAAAATAAAATGCAATTTGACTGAACAAAGATTGTCTCATGGAAAATGCAGTGCTGAACTCTACATTCCTGAATGTAAAACAAAACAGAGTCACATCAGAGACAAAAATTGAATCATACTACTACCCTCTGTCTTTTGCTGGTCATGATGAAGAACAAAGTCAGACATTAAAAGACGACCTTGCCCATACCTTTCAACAGGATTGGTTTCATTCAGAGGATACACTAGGTTTTGACTTTTCTAATCTAAGAGATAACACTAGTGTCCATTCTCAAGAGCTATCTTATGCTGAAAGTACAGTTAATGGCTCCAAAACTGAGCTCTCCCTTTAATACTCTTCCCTGGGAGCAAAGACTGTAATTTGACTAAGCACGCAGATTAAACCAGGGACAACAAAAGGTAAACTTGCTTCAAGGAATACTTCAGATGGAAAAAGAACAATTGAAACAATATGCTGTCGAAGAGGAATCCTTCCAAGAAAGTTTAAGACATATGCAGAAAGTAAATGCATTACTTCAAGAACACCTTGAAGATGTTCAGAAGCAAGGTATCAATAAAAAAAAGGTTGCCCTTGTACATTTGAAGGATTTCCTCAAGTAATTGCAAGGTAATAATGCTGTGGTAGAAGAGAAAAATAAAAAAATAAATGAACTTAAATACTTAAGTTCCCAAATGTATAAATATGGAAGTGACAAAGCAAAAATAGACTCAAGTCTTCAAATTCAATTTGAAGGTATTTAACCAATATTTAACTTTTTGAAATGAAATAAAAATGAATTTTGATCAAGGTAATTTAGAAATTTGAAATTTCAGCGGGTAGATATTATCGTTCACTATAAAAATGTGACAAAAATATTCAAATATTATGCCCAAGATAAGATAAAGCCTGCAATGGAATAATCATTTGAAATGTTTCAGTTTAAAAATTATGCAAGTAATAATATAACAATTCTAATTGAAGTGTTTAATTGAGATACTCTGAGATATTATATAGTTGTCTGCTTCATTAGAGAGTATGGCTATGCATTAACCATTAATATTTTTGCGTGGAAACATTGCCAATTTTTAAAATTATTTTTTCTCTCCTTTACATAAGGAAAAAATAATTCATCAGTTTTTAAAAGAATATGAAATTTTTTAAGAAAAGAATGAACTTAAAAATAGGCAATAAAGAAGCTTTAAGAAAAAGAAAATGCAATTTGAGTGAACAAAGATTCTCACATAGAAAATGCAATGCTGAACTCTAAATTCCAGAATGAAAAACAAAACAGAGTCACATCAGAGAAGAAAATTGAATCATGCTCTTGCCATCTGACTTTTGCTGGTCATGATCAAGAACAAAGTCAGACATTAAAAGTAGACCTTGCCCATAGCTTTCAACAAGATTGGCTTCATTCAGAGGACACACTAAGTTGTGACTTGTCTAGTCTAAGAGATAATACTAGTGTCCTTTCTCAAGAACTTTCTTATGCTGAAAGTACAGTTAATGGTTCAAAAAATGAGCTCTCCCTATTACATGCTTCCTTTGGAGCAAAGCCTCTAACTTCAGAAAGCACTCAGAAAATCCTAACCCAGGCCCAAAATAAGGTAAAGTTTCTTCAAGAAAGACTTCAAATGGAAAAAGCACAATTCAAGCAATATGCTGTCGAAATGGAATCATTCCAAGAAAGTTTAAGTCATATGCAGAACGAAAATGCATTACTTCAAAAACACCTTGAAGATGTTCAGAAGGAAGGCATCAATAATAAAAGGTTGCCCTTGTACAGTTGAAGGATTTCTTCAAGGAATTCCAAGGTAATAATGCTGTGGTAGAAGAGAAAAATAAAAAATTAAATGAACATAAATACTTAAGTTCTCAAATGTATAAGTACGGAAGTGACAAAGCAAAAATAGATTCAAGACTTCAAATTAATTTGAAGGTATTTGATATAAATTTAACTTTCAGAAATGAAATTCAAATGAATTTTGATCAAGTTAAATTAGAAATTTGAATTTTTCAGCAGGAAGATGATATTATCGTTCACTATAAAAATCTGACAATAATATTCTAATTTATGCCCAAGATAAGATTAAAGCCTGCAATGGAATAATCATTTTAAAAGTTTAAGTTTAAAAATTATGCTAGTAATAATATAACAAATCTAATTAAAGTGTTAAATTGAGATACTCTGAGATATTATATATTTGTCTTCTTTATTAGAGACTGTGGCTATGCATGGACCAATAATATTGTTGTCTTCAACAGTGCCAGTTTTTAAAATTATTTTTTCTCTCCCATTACATAAGAAAAAATAATTCATCAGTTTTTAAAGGAAAATGAAATTTTGGAAGAAAGGAATGAACTTCACAAAGAAGAGAGAATAAAGATGCTTTAAGAAAACCAAAAGGTAATTTGACTGATCAAAGATTGTCTCACGGAAAATGCAATGCTGAACTCTAAATTCCTGAATGAAAAACAATGGGAGAGAAAAAATAATTTTAAAAACTGGCTCTGTTGTAGGCAAAAATATTAATGGTCCATGCATAGCCATAGTCTCTAATAAAGAAGACAACTATAAAATATCTCAGAGTATCTCAATTTAACACTTTAATTAGAATTGTTATATAATTACTAGCATAATTTTTAAACTTAAACTTTTAAAAAGACTATTCCATTGCAGAGTTTAATCATATCTTGGGCATAAATTAGTATATTGGTGTCAGATTTTTACATCGAAAGATAATATCATCTTCCTGCTGAAAAATTCAAATTTCTAATTTAACTTGATCAAAATTCATTTGAATTTCATTTCTAAAAGTTAAATATATATATCAAATACCTTCAAATTTAATTTGAAGACTTGAATCTATTTTTGCTTTGTCACTTCCATATTTATACAATTGAGAACTTAAGTATTTATGTTCATTTAATTTTTTATTTTTCTCTTCTACCACAGCATTATTACCTTGGAATTACTTGAGGAAATCCTTCAACTATACAGGGGCAACGTTTTTTTTTTATTGATGCCTTCCTTCTGAACATCTTCAAGGTGTTTTTGAAGTAATGCATTTTCTTGCTGCATATGACTTAAACTTTCTTGGAATGATTCCATTTCGACAGCATATTGCTTTAATTTTTCTTTTTCCATTTGAAGTCTTTCTTGAAGAAACTTTACCTTATTTTGGGCCTGGGTTAGGATTTTCTGAGTGCTTTCTGAAGTTAGAGGCTTTGCTCCAAGGGAAGCATGTAATAGGGAGAGCTCATTTTTTTGAACCATTACCCGTACTTTCAGCATAAGAAAGTTCTTGAGAAAGGACACTAGTATTATCTCTTAGACTAGACAAGTCACAACTTAGTGTGTCCTCTGAATGAAGCCAATCTTGTTGAAAGCTATGGGCAAGGTCTACTTTTAATGTCTGACTTTGTTCTTGATCATGACCAGCAAAAGTCAGATGGCACGAGCATGATACAATTTTCTTCTCTGATGTGACTCTGTTTTGGTTTTCATTCTGGAATTTAGAGTTCAGCATTGCATTTTCTATGTGAGAATCTTTGTTCACTCAAATTGCATTTTGTTTTTCTTAAAGCTTCTTTATTGTCTTTTCTTTGTTAAGTTCATTCTTTTCTTCTAAAATTTCATTTTCTTTTAAAAACTGATGAATTATTTTTTCCTTATGTAATGTGAGAGAAAAAATAATTTTAAAAGGTGGTACTGTTGCCACACAAAAATATTAATAGTTAATGCATAACCATAGTCTCTAATGAAGTTTACAACTATATAATATCTCAGAGTATCTCAATTAAACACTTCAATTAGAATTGTTATATTATTGATTGCATAATTTTTAAACTTAAACATTTCAAACGATTATTCCATTGCAGACTTTATCTTATCTTGGGCATAATATTTGAATATTTTTATCACATTTTTATACTGAACGATAATATCTACCCGCTGAAATTTCAAATATCTAAATTAACTTAATCAAAGTTCATTTGAATTTCATTTCAAAACGTTAAATATTTATCAAATACCTTCAAATTTAATTTGAACACTTGAGTCTATTTTTGCTTTGTCACTTCCATATTTATACATTTGGGAACTTAAGTATTTCAAACGATTATTCCATTGCAGACTTTATCTTATCTTTGGCATAATATTTGAATATTTTTATCACATTTTTATACTGAACGATAATATCTACCCGCTGAAATTTCAAATATCTAAATTAACTTAATCAAAGTTCATTTGAATTTCATTTCAAAACGTTAAGTATTTATCAAATACCTTCAAATTTAATTTGAACACTTGAGTCTATTTTTGCTTTGTCACTTCCATATTTATACATTTGAGAACTTAAGTATTTAAGTTCATTTATTTTTTTATTTTTCTCTTCTACCACAGCATTATTACCTTGGAATTCCTTGAAGAAATCCTTCAACTATACAGGGGCAACGTTTTTTTTATTGATGCCTTCCTTCTGAACATCTTCAAGGTGTTTTTGAAGTAATGCATTTTCTTTCTGCATATGTCTTAAACTTTCTTGGAAGGATTCCTGTTCGACAGCATATTGTTTGAATTGTGCTTTTTCCATTTGAAGTCTTCCTTGAAGCAACTTTACCTTATGTTGGGCCTGGTTAGGTTTTTCTGAGTGCTTTCTGAAGTTAGAGGCTTTGCTCCAAGGGAAGCATGTAATAGGGAGAACTCATTTTTTGAACCATTAACCGTACTTTCAGCATAAGAAAGTTCTTGAGAAAGGACACTAGTATTATCTCTTAGACTAGAAAAGTCACAACTTAGTGTGTCCTCTGAACGAAGCCAATCTTGTTGAAAGCTATGGGCAAGGTCTTCTTTTAATGTCTGACTTTGTTCTTGATCATGACCAGCAAAAGTCAGATGGCAGGAGCATGATACAATTTTCTTCTCTGATGTGACTCTGTTTTGGTTTCATTCTGGAATTTAGAGTTCAGCATTGCATTTTCTATGTGAGAATCTTTGTTCACTCTAATTGCATATTGTTTTTCTTAAAGCTTCTTTATTGTCTTTCATTTCTTAAGTTCATTCTTTTCTTCTAAAATTTCATTTTCTTTTAAAAACTGATGAATTATTTTTTCCTTATGTAATGGGAGAGAAAAAATAATTTTAAAAGGTGGTACTGTTGCCACAAAAATATTAATAGTTAATGCATAACCATAGTCTCTAATGAAGATTACAACTATATAATATCTCAGAGTATCTCAATTAAACACTTCAATTAGAATTGTTATATTATTACTTGCATAATTTTTAAACTGAAACATTTCAAATGATTATTCCATTGCAGGCTTTATCTTATCTTGGGCATAATATTTGAATATTTTTATCACATTTTTATACTGAACGATAATATCTACCCGCTGAAATTTCAAATATCTAAATTAACTTAATCAAAGTTCATTTGAATTTCATTTCAAAACGTTAAATATTTATCAAATACCTTCAAATTTAATTTGAACACTTGAGTCTATTTTTGCTTTGTCACTTCCATATTTATACATTTGGGAACTTAAGTATTTCAAACGATTATTCCATTGCAGACTTTATCTTATCTTTGGCATAATATTTGAATATTTTTATCACATTTTTATACTGAACGATAATATCTACCCGCTGAAATTTCAAATATCTAAATTAACTTAATCAAAGTTCATTTGAATTTCATTTCAAAACGTTAAATATTTATCAAATACCTTCAAATTTAATTTGAACACTTGAGTCTATTTTTGCTTTGTCACTTCCATATTTATACATTTGGGAACTTAAGTATTTAAGTTCATTTATTTATTTATTTTTCTCTTCTACCACAGCATTATTACCTTGCAATTACTTGAGGAAATCCTTCAAATGTACAAGGGCAGCCTTTTTTTTTATTGATGCCTTGCTTCTGAACATCTTCAATTGTTCTTGAAGTAATGCATTTACTTTCTGCATATGTCTTAAACTTTCTTGGAAGGATTCCTCTTCGACAGCATATTGTTTCAATTGTTCTTTTTCCATCTGAAGTATTCCTTGAAGCAAGTTTACCTTATGTTGTCCCTTGTTAATTTGCGTGCTCAGTCAAAATTAGAGTCTTTCTTCTGAGGGGAGAGTATTAAAGGGAGAGCTCAGTTTTAGAGCCATTAACTGTATTTACAGCATAAGATAGCTCTTGAGAATGGACACTAGTGTTATCTCTTAGATTAGAGAAGTCACAACCTAGTGTATCCTCTGAATGAAACCAATCTTGTTGAAAGCTATGGGCAAGGTCTTCTTTTAATGCCTGACTTTGTTCTTGATCATGACCAGCAAAAGTCAGAGGGCAGTAGTATGATTCAATTTTCGTCTCTCATGTGACTGTTTTGTTTTACATTCAGGAATCTAGAGTTCAGCATTGCATTTTCCATGAGACAATCTTTGTTCAGTCAAATTGCATTTTGTTTTTCTTAAAGCTTCTTTATTGTCTCTTCTTTGTGAAGTTCATTCCTTTCTTCCAAAATTTCATTTTCTTTTAAAAACTGATGAATTATTTTTTCTTATGTAATGGGAGAGAAAAAATAATTTTAAAAACTGGCTCTGTTGTAGGCAAAAATATTAATGGTCCATGCATAGCCATAGTCTCTAATAAAGAAGACAACTATATAATATCTCAGAGTATCTCAATTTAACACTTTAATTAGAATTGTTATATTATTACTAGCATAATTTTTAAACTTAAACTTTTAAAAAGACTATTCCATTGCAGAGTTTAATCATATCTTGGGCATAAATTAGTATATTGGTGTCAGATTTTTACATCGAAAGATAATATCATCTTCCTGCTGAAAAATTCAAATTTCTAATTTAACTTGATCAAAATTCATTTGAATTTCATTTCTAAAAGTTAAATATATATCAAATACCTTCAAATTTAATTTGATGACTTGAATCTATTTTTGCTTTGTCACTTCTCTATTTATACATTTGAGCACATAAGTATTTAAGTTCATTTAATTTTTTATTTTTCTCTTCTACCACAGCATTATTACCTTGGAATTACTTGAGGAAATCCTTCAACTGTACAAGGGCAACCTTTTTTTATTGATGCCTTGCTTCTGAACATCTTCAAGGTGTTTTTGAAGTAATGCATTTTCTTTCTGCATATGACTTAAACTTTCTTGGAAGGATTCCATTTCGACAGCATATTGCTTGAATTTTGCTTTTTCCATTTGAAGTCTTCCTTGAAGCAACTTTACCTTATCTTGGGCCTGGTTTAGTTTTTTCTGAGTGCTTTCTAAAGTTAGAGTCTTTGTTCCAAGGGAAGAGCATAATAGGGAGAGCTCATTTTTTGAACCATTAATTGTACTTTCAGTATAAGAAAGTTCTTGAGAAAGGACACTGGTGTTATCTCTTAGACTAGACAAGTCACACCTTAGTGTGTCCTCTGAATGAAGCCAATCTTGTTGAAAGCTATGGGCAAGGTCTACTTTTAATGTCTGACTTTGTTCTTGATCATGAGCAGCAAAAGTCAGATGGCAGGAGCATGATTCAATTTTCTTCTCTGATGTGACTCTGTTTTGTTTTTCATTCTGGAATTTAGAGTTCAGCATTGCATTTTGCATGTGAGAATCTTTGTTCACACAAATTGCATTTTATTTTTCTTAAAGCTCCTTTATTGTCTTTTCTTTGTTAAGTTCATTCTTTTCTTCTAAAATTTCATTTTCTTTTAAAAACTGATGAATTATTTTTTCCTTATGTAATGGGAGAGAAAAAATAATTTTAAAAGGTGGTACTGTTGCCACGCAAAAATATTAATAGTTAATGCATAACCATAGTCTCTAATGAAGTTTACAACTATATAATATCTCAGAGTATCTCAATTAAACACTTCAATTAGAATTGTTATATTATTAATTGCATAATTTTTAAACTTAAACATTTCAAACGATTATTCCATTGCAGGCTTTATCTTATCTTGGGCATAATATTTGAATATTTTTGTCACATTTTTATACTGAACAATAATATCTACCCGCTGAAATTTCAAATATCTAAATTAACTTAATCAAAGTTCATTTGAATTTCATTTCAAAACGTTAAATATTTATCAATTACCTTCAAATTTAATTTGAACACTTGAGTCTAGTTTTGCTTTGTCACTTCCACATTTAAACATTTGGGAACTTAAGTATTTAAGTTCATTTATTTATTTATTTATTTTTCTCTTCTACCACAGCATTATTACCTTGCAATTACTTGAGGAAATCCTTCAAATGTACAAGGGCAGCCTTTTTTTTTTTAGTGATGCCTTGAATCTGAACATCTTCAAGGTGTTCTTGAAGTAATGCATTTACTTTCTGCATATGTCTTAAACTTTCTTGGAAGGATTCCTCTTCGACAGCATATTGTTTCAATTGTACTTTTTCCATCTGAAGTATTCCTTGAAGCAAGTTTACCTTATGTCGGTCCTGATTTAATTTATTCTGCGTGCTTTGTCAAATTAGAGTCTTTCTTCTGAGGGGAGAGTATTAAAGGGAGAGCTCAGTTTTAGAGCCATTAACTGTATTTTCAGCATAAGATAGCTCTTGAGAATGGACACTAGTGTTATCTCTTAGATTAGAAAAGTCAAAACCTAGTGTATCCTCTGAATGAAACAAATCCTGTTGAAAGGTATGGGCAAGGTGGTCCTTTAATGTCTGACTTTGTTCTTCATCATGACCAGCAAAAGTCAGAGGGTAGTAGTATGATTCAATTATCATCTCTGATGTGACTCTGTTTTGTTTTTCATTCAGGAATTTAGAGTTCAGCATTGCATTTTCCGTGAGACAATCTTTGATCAGTCAAATTGCCTTTTGGTTTTCTTAAAGCATCTTTATTCTCTCTTCTTTGTGAAGTCCATTCCTTTCTTCCAAAATTTCATTTTCCTTTAAAAACTGATGAATTATTTTTTCTTAGATAATGGAAGAGAAAAAATAATTTTAAAAACTGGCACTGTTGAGGACAACAATATTAATGGTCCATGCATAGCCACAGTCTCTAATAAAGAAGACAAATATATAATATCTCAGAGTATCTCAATTTAACACTTTAATTAGAATTGTTATATTATTAATAGCATAATTTTTAAACTTAAACTTTTAAAATGATTATTCCATTGCAGAGTTTAATCTTATCTTGGGCATAATATTAGAATATTAGTGTCAGATTTTTACAGCGAAAGATAATATCATCTTCCTGCTGAAAAATTCAAATTTCTAATTTAACTTGATCAAAATTCATTTGAATTTCATTTCTAAAAGTTAAATATATATCAAATACCTTCAAATTTAATTTGAAGACTTGAATCTATTTTTGCTTTGTCACTTCCGTATTTATACATTTGAGAACTTAAGTATTTATGTTCATTTAATTTTTTATTTTTCTCTTCTACCACAGCATTATTACCTTGGAATTCCTTGAAGAAATCCTTCAACTGTACAAGGGCAACCTTTTTTTATTGATGCCTTGCTTCTGAACATCTTCAAGGTGTTCTTGAAGTAATGCATTTTCTTTCTGCATATGTCTTAAACTTTCTTGGAAGGATTCCTGTTCGACAGCATATTGTTTGAATTGTGCTTTTTCCATTTGAAGTCTTTCTTGAAGAAACTTTACCTTATTTTGGGCCTGGGTTAGGATTTTCTGAGTGCTTTCTGAAGTTAGAGGCTTTGCTCCAAGGGAAGCATGTAATAGGGAGAGCTCATTTTTTTGAACCATTACCCGTAATTTCAGCATAAGAAAGTTCTTGAGAAAGGACACTAGTATTATCTCTTAGACTAGACAAGTCACAACTTAGTGTGTCCTCTGAATGAAGCCAATCTTGTTGAAAGCTATGGGCAAGGTCTTCTTTTAATGTCTGACTTTGTTCTTGATCATGACCAGCAAAAGTCAGATGGCACGAGCATGATACAATTTTCTTCTCTGATGTGACTCTGTTTTGGTTTTCATTCTGGAATTTAGAGTTCAGCATTGCATTTTCTACGTGAGAATCTTTGTTCACTCAAATTGCATATTGTTTCTCCTAAAGCTTCTTTATTGTCTTTCATTTGTTAAGTTCATTCTGTTCTTCTAAAATTTCATTTTCTTTTAAAAACTGATGAATTATTTTTTCCTTATGTAATGTGAGAGAAAAAATAATTTTAAAAGGTGGTACTGTTGCCACGCAATAATATTAATAGTTAATGCATAACCATAGTCTCTAATGAAGTTTACAACTATATAATATCTCACAGTATCTCAATTAAACACTTCAATTATAATTGTTATATTATTAATTGCATAATTTTTAAACTTAAACATTTCAAACGATTATTCCATTGCAGGCTTTATCTTATCTTGGGCATAATATTTGAATATTTTTGTCACATTTTTATACTGAACGATAATATCTACCCGCTGAAATTTCAAATATCTAAATTAACTTAATCAAAGTTCATTTGAATTTCATTTCAAAACGTTAAATATTTATCAAATACCTTCAAATTTAATTTGAACACTTGAGTCTATTTTTGCTTTGTCACTTCCATATTTATACATTTGGGAACTTAAGTATTTAAGTTCATTTATTTTTTTGTTTTTCTCTTCTACCACAGCATTATTACCTTGCAATTACTTGAGGAAATCCTTCAAATGTACAAGGGCAGCCTTTTTTTTTTTATTGATGCCTTGCTTCTGAACATCTTCAAGGTGTTCTTGAAGTAATGCATTTACTTTCTGCATATGTCTTAAACTTTCTTGGAAGGATTCCTCTTCGGCACCATATTGTTTCAATTGTTCTTTTTCCATCTGAAGTATTCCTTGAAGCAAGTTTACCTTATGTTGTCCCTTGTTTAATTTGCGTGCTCAGTCAAAATTAGAGTCTTTGCTCCGAGGGAAGAGTATTAAAGGGAGAGCTCAGTTTTGGAGCCATTAACTGTACTTTCAGCATAAGATAGCTCTTGAGAATGGACACTAGTGTTATCTCTTAGATTAGAAAAGTCACAACCTAGTGTATCCTCTGAATGAAACCAATCTTGTTGAAAGCTATAGGCAAGGTGGTCTTTTAATGTCTGACTTTGTTCTTCATCACGACCAGCAAAAGTCAGAGGGTAGTAGTATGATTCAATTTTCATCTCTGATGTGACTCTGTTTTGTTTTACATTCAGGAATCTAGAGTTCAGCATTGCATTTTCCATGAGACAATCTTTGTTCAGTCAAATTGCAGTTTGTTTTTCTTAAAGCTTCTTTATTGTCTCTTCTTTGTGAAGTTCATTCCTTTCTTCCAAAATTTCATTTTCTTTTAAAAACTGATGAATTATTTTTTCTTATGTAATGGGAGAGAAAAAATAATTTTAAAAACTGGCACTGTTGAAGACAACAATATTAATGCTCCATGCATAGCCATAGTCTTTAATAACTTTAACACCTGTGCATATACTTTGATCATTTCTCAGTAGGAGAATGAAATCTTATGAATCTGATTCTATTCTGTATATATTTTTGATATGGGTGCTTTACCTGAAATGCTAGCTGTGAAAGCAGTTTCCCAGTTTTCTGAATTCCATCCAATCTTGATTGAATGTGTATTTGCACAAAATTTTTCAGTTTATAACATTCTCAATCTCTTGTTTGGTTTTAAACTTCTCCCCTCTCCATAGATCAGACAGATCGACTATTTCCTGGTTTTCTTAATTGTTCTATGGTATCAGCCTTTCTGTCAACCATAGTTTGTTAAAGATTGTGATATGTGGGTCTATGACTTGTTATTTCCTTATTCCTTCCGAGTTTTCCCAGAAACTTCAGCAAAATAGTAAATTTTTTTTTCCAAGAAGTTAGCATTTTTAGATTTATATTGCTAGATATTCCTTCATTCACAATCCTCCAAAAAATAGTGAAAACTATTCTGTAAGAAATATTTTGACGTTTATGTATTTACGATATTTTCCTAAACTTCCTAACTCATTCAACTTGTAGGTAGTTTGAGAACAGAGTAGATAGTAACAAGAAGATCTGAGATACTTTAAAAACCTTATATGACCGCAACCTCACAATTTTGTGGGATGAGCACTACATATAATTATTTTACAAATGAAGAACCAGGCTAAGAAAACTTATGGCACCAGTCCTGGTTCGTACATCTATCTGAGAGACCATGGATGGATTCAAAGTATTGAGAAAAATTTGTTAGTCATTATTTTAAATTGTTATGATCTTAGAGTATTATTATATATTTCATGAAGCAAAGTACAGATAATCTTGGTAATCTCAGTTCTGGCAGCTCTATAGAGGTTTATGATTTGATTCCACCAAATTACAAAAACATGTTATTTATCATACAATTTTCTGTTGATTAAATAGGTAAAAACATTTTAAAATTTCCTAACAAAATACCAGTTTTCAAAAGAAATCAAATACCTCTGTAAATACAAGAAAATACCACTGATGTCCTGCTCCACTGACTCACAGTAGAGAAGAGGTGACTGGGGGTTCTGACAGAGTAAGGCAAGGGTACTACTTCTGGGGTAGAGCCAGATGGTGGTGTAAAGCTAAGAATTCTGAGACCTTTTCCTGAAAGAACTTTTAATGAAGCCTATACACAGGCCATGAAGCTACAGGTTCCGCAACTCAAGATATCATGAAGTTTGGTAAAAGTCTGTGGGGAGTATAGGGGAGTATAACCCAGAGTAGGTAGAAGAGCTAGAAAACTGGAAGAAGACCCTTAGCCAAAGAATGGTTCAGGTTGAGGTTCAGCAAACCAACATTGCAGCAGATGAACAGTGAGTATCCCAACACCAGCTCAGCAAATAAAGTTTGAACCCGGGGAATGCTGGTGCAACAGAAGGGACTGGGTTGGGCTTCTTGATGCAGGGAACAACCCCTGCATAAGCAATGCACAGGCAAATGATAAACCATGGATCAGATCCAGTCCCCAGCACACAAAAGCTTGAGATTTTACTCCCTGTGCCCTAGGAGGAGGGGTTAACTATAATAATGAGTAAAAAAAGGGGGGGAGAGGGTACATTTACAATAGAAAGCTACAATTCTTATAGAGATGATAAAAACACCATCTCAGAAGAGGAAAACAGTGACAAATTGCCTACATATTAAGCTGAAAACAGTTTATAAATTGGGCTCAAATCCCAAAAGATGGACTTAAAAAACCAAAGATGAAAGGAAAAAGAAAAATGGAGAAAAGAAATGAGAGCTATGCAGAGAAGTATGAAAATTTGACTGAAGAAATCAACTACTTTAAAAGTAAAAATGACCCAACTGGAAAAGTAAATCATCAAAAAGAAAACTTGATCAACTGGAAAGGAAAAGATAAAAACCTAACTGAATAAAATAAAATTCTAAAAATAGAAACAAAGGACTCTATGACTCACCACAATTCCATCAAACAAAATCAAAGCCCTGAAAAATAGAAGAAAATGTAAAGTACTTCCTAGAAAAATAACTCCTTAAAAATAGATCCAGGAGAGATCATTTATAAATTATTGCTTTATACACTGCACCTATCTAAAGCTCATATTTGAAAGAAGAGCCTGGAGAATATCATGCAGGAAATTATTAAGGAAAACTGTCCTAATATTCTTGAACAAGAAAAAATAATATTTGAAAGAATCCACTGATCACCAAAAAGAAAGAGATCCTAGAATAAAAATCAAAGGAAAATTTTAGTCAAATTTCAGAATTCTCAGATAAAGGAAAAAAATCCTCCAAGTTGTCAAAAAGAAGTAATTTAAATATCAGCAAAATATAGACACAGTTATACAGGACTTACTGTGTTTAACATTGTGGAATATATCCTGGAGGGCAAAGGAGCTTGAAATAACAACCAAAAATCAATTGCATTGTGAATTTTTATTGAGGATGGACTTCCAAAATTATCTGAAAAAAATATTTCAGAACTGAATAGAAAATTCTGAAGTATAACACTCAAGAGATGCTTGAAAAAGATGCTTTAGTTGAAATGTTAAGCACATTAGGGTTGAAAATATTTGGAGGAAGGGGACTTAGAGGGTGGATATAGGTATAAATGGATCATGAAGCAATTTTGCCTTTACAAGGTACTTTAGCTTATGAAGACTGAATTTCTATAGAGGCTACTTGAAAAGAGCGTGGTATAAATTAATAATTTCATGATGCTAATATGGCTATTGAGAATTGTATTTCTATTGGGACACTTGAGAGGAGTGTACTTGGAAAGAGGCTGTGGGTATGAAATACCTCTGAGATAATGATGTTTAAAAGTCAATCTATCATTTAACCACCCAGAATTGTGCTTCTATCAGAGCAGATAAAAGGATTCCATCTTAAAGGAGGTTGTGGGTGCAAGACAGGTATAAAACAATTAAAGCATGAAAAGAAGGATAATACCAGGAAAAGGTGATTCATCAGAGTATTACACCACATAAACAGACATAAAGACCTATTATGGTAGTAGAAAAGAAGGAGTGTCTGAGTACTGAGCAAATCTTACACTCAACAAATTCACCCCAAAGAGGGAGTAACATTCATTCCCAAATGACTTTAAAAATTCATCCTACTGGGAAGGGGAAAGAAAGGGGAAGAAGGGATTGATAAAAAACTCAAAAGGTAATGTACAAATATAGTTAAAAGTAAAAGGAGAAAGTGAAATGGAAAGCAGAAAAGTGTAATAGAAAGAAGGGCTGCTCAAGAGGCCTAAGTCTGAAGAAAATAATGAGGCGGGATAAGGTGAAAGGAAAAAGTATAAAAAGTAGAATATGGGAAATGGATGAACTCTTGCATAAAATGGAAGGTGGGTAGCAGAATGAATTAAAAACCAGAATCTTGTAATATGTTGTTCCCAAGAAACGTGTGTGTGAGAGAGAGTGATTGGTTCTTGTCCTCTGTTATTGAAGAATACCAAAATGACATCAAAATGTTTGACACAAATTCCAGTGTGTCCAACTGTGACTGATCAGACTAATACAATCTCAGACTACTCTACCACAGTGGGTCAGGCACCAGTAATTAATGTGAACAATTGGGGTACTTACCCTAAATTTATGTAAGTCACATTTTCTTTGAACTACTTCAATTCTGCCTTCCTCTTAGAGTGCAGCACCCTTACAGAGGAAGGCATGAAATGCCAGGTAGTCCTATGCCATAGCTTTCCATGTTGAACAATAAATTTTAAAGTCTTAAGAGAGAACTTCAGGCTGTCCTAGTATGACTATTTTGACCAACTTGTGAGCTATTGCTCTGTCTGAGTTCTCCATACAATAGTCTTTTGGGCAATTGTTCTCTGGCAGTCTAACAATGTGGCCAGCCCATCATAGTTGTTCTCTCTGTAATGATGATGGAATGCTTGGCAGTATAGCTCAAGAAAGGACCTCAGTGTCTGGTATATTCTCTTGCCAGATGATCCTCAGAATCTTCTTAAGACAATTCACTGCTACACTCTTACCAACTATGTGTTGCCTCATTTTTCCTTCCAAAGTCACAATAAACTTTTCCTGCTAAGAGACACCTCTAATTTCTTGAGTTTCATTCTTCTAGTGGTCATTGAAGCAGAGAGATCCACACAGGGAAAAGGGAAAAGGGCAAAGGCTACAGCAGAATATACTATACTTCAGCTGAAGTTAAAAAATAACTAGGAGTGTAGCAACCCTGATCTCAGAAAAAGGAAAAGCAAGAAATAACAGGGGTAAAAGGCAGAACCAAGATGGCAGCATTAGCTAGCATTTTCCTTGAACTTCTCCCTATTCAACACTAAATGAAGCCTCCAAAGAAGAGAAGAAGACACTAAAGCTGCAGATCCCACCAAAAAAAGACAAGATCAAAACAAGTTTTCAATGGTCTGACATTGTGGAGGATCTTCAGTGAAGGTCTGTCTCTTCAGGGAGAAAAAGGGTAGTAAAACCTAGCTAGGCAGGAGAGTGGGTCAGTAGCTTTTATCCAGAATGCAGTCCAGGTCTGGACAGACTGACAACAGCAGAGGTCCTGGCAGCTAGATATCAAGCCAGCAGGGAGGCTGCCAAGTCCACACAAAGTCTGAAATACTGGGATAATAGATGGGGCTGGGTTGGGAAATCCATTGCATAGGTGGAACCTGGATATATAAGGAAGGAAATAAACCTCTGAAAAGGCAATACTGGGCTGCCTAGGCAACATTTTGGTATATGACAAGCAAGGGAACATGCCTCCAATCCCAGTATAAAAACCTTGGGTCTATACTCCATTGAACCCAATAGAAGATACAAAATCAAAACGAACCAAAAAGTTAAAATAGCTCTAATCACAGAAACCAACTATTTGGATAGAAATGATATAAATTCCATCTTAGAAGAACACAATGAAAAAATAACCTACTCAATGGAGTCTAAGAATTGCACTCAAATCAAAACCTCACACAAGAGTTTGAACAAAAAATTGAAAAACCAAAAAAAGAGAGGAAGAAGAAAAAAGAAAAATGAGACCCAAGCAGGAAATGTATGACAAATTGGCCAAAGAATTCAGCTCCTTTAAAAGTAAAAATGACCAATAGGAAAAAAAGAATCTAACTTTTCAAAAAATGAAATCAACAACTGTAAAAGAAATGCAACATCTAAAATTCAAATTGGACAACAGGAAAACTACATGCAACAACTGCAAAAATCCACATCTCCAAACAATCAACTGGAATGGGAAAGGGACTCAGCAAAAAATAAAAATCAACCAATAGTAAAAGGAAACACAAAAATTAACTGAAGAAAATCAAACCCTAATAATTACAATTGGACCAATGGAAACCAATGTATCCATGAGATTACAAGATTACCACAAACAAAGCAAAAAGACTGAAAAAAAGTGAAGAAAAAATTAAGAACCTTTTAGGAAACAAAACAAAACAAAACAAATGACCATGGAAATTAGATAAAGGAGAGAGAAGTTATGAACTATTGGCATACCAGAAAATCTAAATCAAAAAATGAGCCAGCAAAATATCTTTCAGGAAAAACAGTATAATACTGCTAAATCAAGAAGGCAAAATGGGCATTGAATGAATACACAGAACTCCTCCAGAAAGTGACACCAGGAGAAAAACTCCAAGGACAATCATAATCAAATTTTAGAATTCTCAAATAAATGAGCACATCCTGCAGGCAGCAAAAAAAGAACCAATTTAAATACAAAGAAAACACAATCAGACCTAGACAGGATTTAACAACTACAACACTGAAGGACCAGAACATCTGGAATAGCTAGCACATTTCAGAGGGCCCAAGGACCTTGCATTATCGCCAAGAAATGACTATCCTGCAAAATTCAGCATATCCTATCAGGCAAAAAAAATGGAGAGCAGGAAAAATGACAAAATTGCCTGATAAAAAGACAAGAATGGAAATAGAGAATTCAATCTTCAAATACAAGACTCAAGAGTCACATAAAAAGATAAATCAAAAAGGGTTAACAAATGTTAGGATTATTAAATTGTATACAGCCCTAAAAAGGAAGGTAACACTTGTAACTCTTGAGAATTTTATTTCTCTTAACATAGTTAAAGGTTTGAATATGGTTGAAGAGATTTAATTTAATGGATATAGGTATGGCTGGTTCTTGTTCTATTGAAAAACACCAAAATGAAATATTTCCATGTTGACACAAATAGTCCAGGCGAAAACTTATGTGTCCAACGTTTCCTTTGACCTACTTTAACTCTTAGAGATTGTTCATGGAGTTAAGTATATTTTCTGTTGAGAGCAGCCTGTGTAGCCTTGAGCCAGTGTCTCCCTTAATCTTACAATTAACTGTAAAGTTCCTAAGAGAGACCTTCAGAATGTCCTAGTACTTAGAGTACTTAGAGACTCTGTATTTGAGTCAGAAATGACTTGACTTTATTAGATCCTTAGAGTTTTTGTAGTGGCATGAGGGCAGAGAGTGGGAATGTACTTAGAAGAGTTGGACATAAAGAGATTAGGAAGTGATTTTGTTTAAATCCATACAAATTAATGAGAATTTAAGTATTATGTTTGTGGAATGAAAGAGGAATTTTGGAGTGTAGGAGAGAAGATGCTTTGGTGGGGAACAAATATTTCATGAAATGATGCGGCTTTGCATGATTCTTTGGCTCCTGAGAACTGTTGTGTCCATGGAGGGTACTTGAAAAGTTGATAAGGTAAAGTGATTTTAATTTGATGTGATTCATGATTCTTTAGAAGTATATTAGAATTGTCAAAGAAGAAGTAAGCTTTCAGATAATCTTTGCAGATAATCTGATGATATACCTAGATCCAGGACCTGAGAAAGTCATCTAAAACAGTCCTTGAAACAATGAACGAATTCAGCAAAGTAGCAGGATATAAAATAAGCCTACTTAAAACAGCAACATTTCTTTATATGACCAACAAAGCCAAAGAGCAATGGATATGCATTTAAAGTAATAGCTGACAGCATTAAATACTTGGGAATCTACCTCCCAAGATAAACCCAGAAACTGTATGAACACAATAATTACAAAGCACTTTTCATATAAATAAAATCAGATCCAAACAACTGGAAAAATCTCAGTTGCTCATGGTTGGGTTTAGCTAACATATTAAAAACGACAAATCCACCCAAATTAAATTACTCATTCAATGCCATATCAATGAAACTACCAAATAGTTATTTTTCCAAGGTTGAAAAAAATAGTAAAAAAAATTCATATGGAACATCAAAAGGTTAAGAATATCAAGCGAATCTGAAAAAAAAAAAGTAAAGGTAGGTAGCCTAGCTCTACCAGATCTAAAACTCTACTTAAAAGCAACAGTCATCAAAACTTCCTGATTTTGGTTAAGAAATAGAGTAATGGGTTCAGTTAAGTGGCACAGTAGAAAGAATACAGACCCTGGAGTCAAGAAGACCTGAGTTCAAATCCAGCCTCAAACACTTAATAATTACCTAGCTATGCGACCTTGAGCAAGTCAAATAACCCCATTGTCTTACAGAATAAAAAATGGAGTAATAGATAAATGCATTCAGATAGGTTCACAAAAAGCAGTGTAAATGACTACATTAATCTATATTAGACAAATAATAATCTTAGAAATGCAAAGACAATTTTCTGGGATAAAAACTCACTATTTGTCAAAAAAGGCAGGGAAAAATAGAAAACAGAATGGCAAAAACTAAACACAGGCCGACATCTCCAACCTTATATCAAACAGAATTCAAAATGGGGGCATAATTTTGCCATAAAGGCATTATCATAGACTAATTCCTTGGTCTAATTAATAGACCAAGAAATATTCCATCTATGTCAGATCTATAAAATCGAGAGAAATTTATGATCAAACAAGAAATAGTGCACTTTATAAACTGCAAAATGGACGATTTTGACTATATGAAATGAAATAATTTTGAACTAATGAAATCAATGCTTCCAAGATTAGAAGGGAAAAAAGCTGGGAAATAATTTCCACAACTAGGGCTTCTGATAAATATCTTATTTCTAATATGTAGAAAACGCCATCAAATTTATAAGGTTACAAATCATTCCCCAGTTGAAAAAATGGTCAAAGAATTTGAATAGAAAGTTTTCAAATGACAAAATCAAAGCTATATGTAAACATATGAAAAAATGCTTCAAATCATTACTGATTAGAGAAATGCAAATAAAAGAACTATGAGGTTGTACCTTACACATATCATACTGGCGAAGAAGACACAAAGGGTAAGTGATCAATATTGGAAAGGTTGTGGGAGGAATGGGTATTAATGCATTGTTGGTGGAGTCGTAAAGTGATCCAAACATCATGGATAGCAAAATGGAACTATGCCCAAAGAGTAATAAACCTTATCATACCCTATGATCTAGCATTATCAATAGTAGAAATCATAAAATGAAAAAAGGTTCCAAAATATTTATTCATAGCAGCTCTTTTTGTTGTGGCAAAGAATCAGCAATTGAGGGGAAGCTCATCAATTGGGGAATGAACACGTGATGGTATATGAATATTAATGAGTACTATTGTTCTATAAGAAACTATGAATGGTCAGACTCTAGCGAAGCATGGAATGAATTACAGGACCTGATACTGAGCAAAGGGAGCAAGACCAAGAGAATATTTTCCTTACTGACCACAACATTGTGAGTTGATCAACCTTGATGGGTGCAACTCCTCCCAGCAGATCAGAGAGCTAAGACAACCCTAGGAGATGTGCTTTAGACAATGCTATCCTCATCTATAGGAAGAAAAATCAAACCAAACCCCAAAATCCTGCAGAATTTGAATGAACACTATATTCACTAATTTTTTTTTTATTTTTTTATTTTTTTAAGTTTTTTGCAAGGAAATGGGGTTAAATGGCTTGCCCAAAGCCACACCAAAGCCACACAGTTAGGTAATTATTAAGTGTCTGAGACTGGACTTGAACCCAGCTACTCCTGACTCCAGGGCCAGTGCTTTATCCACTATGTCACCTAGCCACCCTTATATTCACTTTTTAAAAATTTCTCATTTGCCTTTCTTTCTTACTCATGGTTTTCCTCTCCTTTTCCATGTGGATAAATGTTGAAATACTAATCCTGGGGTGGCTAGGTTGCACAGTGGATAGAGTACTGGCCTTGGAGTCAGGAGTACCTGAGTACAAATCTGGCCTCAGACACTTAATAATTGCCTAGCTGTGTGACTTTGGGTAAGCCACTTAACGCCATTGTCTTGAAAAAACTAAAAAAAAAGAAACACTAATCCTGGGAGACCCTACCTTTCCTCTTTCAGAATTAGATAAACCTAGTCACAACGGAAACATGAAGAAAGTTAAGAAGCTGAATAAAACTTTAGAAAACTTAGACATAGTAGATCACTGGAAAAAACTGAATAGGGGTAGAAGAATATACCCTTTTCTCTGCAGTTCATGGTACCTACAAAAAACTTGATCATATAATAGGGCATAAAATCCTCACCATCAAGTCCAGCGGCAGAAATATTAAATGCATCATTTCAGATCTATCCAACACATTTTAAAAGAATAATGAAAGAATTATGGAGACCAAAGAACAAAAAGTTGACACTGCTCCCATTAAAGCAAAACAGGACTAGAGGGGGGGTGGCATAGTAGCCCCAGTCTATGGTATCCCCTCTATAAAATTAGGAGGATGGTATGAACAAGTTGCAGGAGATTACTAAGGACCAACAATCCTAAGGTTTTACTTCAAACCACTATGGAAAAAATGAAAAATTTGAAATTTGGCATTTGATGAATTTGTTGTTTTTATTTTGTTGAGCAATGATGAATGTGAATGAATAAATCCTAGTAATGTATTGAGCCTTATTTTAGAAATATATGTGAAATTGATTCTTGTTTCAAAGACTTGTATTTTTTTTTCTCTTTCATGAAACAGGAGAAAGATAAGAAGACAACTTATTATCATTTATTTTTTTAATCCTTATTCTCTGCTATGTAAAGACACATGAATGAAATCACTTTAAAAAGGAAGAAAAAGTGGTTTGTATATATCTGAGGTGTTTCCTACTGCCTAGCTTAACTGCTTTCTCCCCTTAGGGATTAGTGAAACTGATGAGTCCTACTGCCTAGCTGAACTGCTTTCTCCCCTTAGGGATTAGTGAAACTGATGAGCCACCCCCTTGGTATGAAAAGGGCAGAGTGATTGTTGAGAATCAGGGCTTTTGTTCAGTAGGAGTACACACAGGTCTCTGAAGGAGTCACTTAATTCAAAGAAAAGACAAAAACAGGGTGGAACTATGCAGCACAGTGGATAGCAGACTATCCCTGGGGTCAGGAGGACCTGAGTTCAAATCCAACCTCAGACTCTTAATATTTACATAGCTGTTTGACTTTGGGCAAATTGCTTAACTCCACTGCCTTGAAAAAAAAAAATGAATGAATGAATGAATAAAAAAAGAAAGAAAGAAAGGAAAGAAAGAAAGAAAGAAAGAAAGAAAGAAAGAAAGAAAGAAAGAAAGAAAGAAAGAAAGAAAGAAAAACCACCTGCACTGATTTTGGTCACCAACTGTATCAGCTCATCTGTTGCAGTCAGATGGACAATATGTCCAAAAATGAAGGACAAAAATCCTTCTTGTTTAAATATGCAATTAGTTTCGAAAATGACAAAGTGAATACCTTCAAACTCAGAATTCTTTTGGAAGCAACTGCTTCTTTTTCCCTCTTCTTCCTAAAATCATTCAGAATTCTCTCTTGCAAAGTTCTGGCCCTCTTCTCCTGAGAAAGTTGTCTTAGAGCATCATTTCTCTCCTTTTCAACCTAGAGAAAACAATTTCATAGAGTTTTTAATCCTGTGTTATTTTTATCAGAAGTCAGCAAAAATATTTCATCTTTAAGTACAATGAAGAATCTGAAGAAAAAAAGGTAAATAGCAAAAAAATCTAAGAAAAGTAGATCACTGAAAATGAAAAGCAACTGGAATAGAATTTTCAAGTGCTAAAGGAACCTTAAGGAATCAGTTCGATTCATATGCATTGTTACCTACCTGACTCCTATTAGATTTTAGTTAGACTCAGCTTGATGTCTTTCCCACTGAGGGAAGCTGCTATCTCTAATTATGAATGGTTCTATTAGTAATTTTATTCTGATATTAACAATAAAGGTGTACATTTTTGCAACTTCTACTATTCTTAGTACTATATCTTAGAGTGAAGCACAATAAGCTTAATCTTTCTTTCACATGGCTGTCCCCTTCAAAAACTTGATGACAGTTACTGCGACTCCCTTTTCTCAAGGGTAAAAATATTCACTTACTTTAACTGATCCTCATGTTTCATGGATTCAAGGTCCCTCTTCATTCTGTTTGCCATCCTTCTTACTGGCTACTTTATTTCTGCAATTGATGAATTGATTATTGACTTTTGTAAATGAAGAAGACCATGTCAACAAAGGAATAATGAGGTGACATTCAAATTATATTGATTAAAGGGAAGGTAATGTTATGCCAAGAGATCCTTCTCATTGTGTCTTCCAGAACTATAGTAACCCAATGGCCTGCAAGAATAGGAAACAAGACTTCAGCTGATGGTCTACATTGGGAGACCTGGTCTTTTACATGTAGGTCTTTCTCATGAAAATGAGGCATCATGGTGTTACAGCTGGGAAAAGCATCAATATGGTATTTATATGACTTCAAATTTATGACAGTGTGGTATGCTAATCTGTTTCTTGATGGTCTAATGGTTAATATGGTAATTCTGTGGTAACCAGAAATTTGGTATCTGATAAGGTCAGCGAGTGTTACTTCCTTAGTTTTGGAAGCTATGCTTTTCTTAAAGCAATCCAAAATTATATTTGTTTCATGGTGGCCAAAAACAGTCTTGTCCAAAATTAAACTTGGGGTTCACAAAACACCTACAACTTTTCAGATAAAATATTATCTAATTATATTTCTCCAACTTGGGAAACATAACTGTGTACTTAAATATAAAAGTTTACATTCATTCTTATTAAATTTCATTGTTTTTTTTTTAGGTCCAACCAGAACTTTGATCTAGTTAGAGTTTTCCTTTAGTCCATTAAGAATTGACATGAGAACATTTTAATTATATAAATAAGAGATAAACATGCTAACTTTTCTGAAAGGCTCAAAGATGTGTGGTACAGTGAAATACAAAAAAAAGAGAAAGGCAACTTCATTGGCCTAGAGAAATCTCACATAAGAAAACTCCCTGTGCCAGTGTTGGTTGACAGCTTCTCTGGAATTACAGCAATGTCAAATAGATTCCCAAATACCAAGTTTCATGGGCACGTTTTGGGGAATTCAACGCTTCTCACTTGGGTAAAATGACGTGCCTAGGGTTAAACATTCAAGATGTATCAGTGGGAGCATTTGAATTCAGGTCTTCTTTGATTTGAAGCCAGTTCTATCCACAACACCATGTTGTGACATATACTGTAAAAAGCATTAGCTGTATCTGCGTTTTAGATGGCTATTTCACCTGTAATGCTTTATAATTTATGAATCAATATTTAAGAGTGATCAAATCCAGTTTACTTATCCTATACTTAAATACTATACCTGTTTGCAATATTTACCTCCACACTCTCAGAAAACACTGACTTTTAAATTCCTATTTAGGGGACTTCTGGGGTGGAACCAAGATGGTGGAGTAAAGTTAACAGGCTCCTGGAGCTTTTCTCTACCAAAAATAAATGAAGCCATCATTCTCACATTCAAGCTACAAATCCCATCAAGAAAAAGAGAGTTAAAGAAATTTTCAACAGTAAACACTGTGAAAGATTTTAGGTGAAAGCAGGGAAAAGGGAAAGTAACACCCAGGAAGCAGCAGAGCTAGAAAGCCAGCAGGAGGCTTTTAAGCAAAGTGCAATCCAGGTCCCAACAGCTTAACAAAAGAGAGGTCCCAGCAGCTAGATAGCAAGCCAGCAGTGAGGATCTCAACCCTAAAAAAAAGTCTTAACCCTGGGAACACCAGGGCAAAAGGCAGGACTGTGTCTGGAATAAAACAGTATTATGTCAGAAGCTGGACTTAGGTGGAAACAAGGCTCTGCAAAAGCAAAACCTGGATGGAATAAACATCTTGGCCAACATCAAGCCAGGAATCAGATCCCAGTCCCAGCAAAATAAAAAAAAGGCTTGAATCTATACATCCTATGCCTCAGGAGCAGACTTAAAGGAGCAAAGATGACCAAAAATGCTAAAAAGAGTGCTCACCATAGAAAACAGCTTTTACAAAGATGATAACAATGCCATGTTTGAAGAAGAAATCAGTGAAAAATCACTCACAGGGGAAGAGTCCCACAGTCTATAAATTGGACTCAAACAGAAAAGTGCAACAAAGAGTATAAAAAAGAATTTAAATATCAAAGAAGAGAGGAAGAAGAAAAATGGAAAAAAGAAATGGGAGTCAGGCAGGAAAAATATGAAAAATTGATCAGAGAATTGAACAGTTTTAAGAAGGACACACAAAGGGTTATTGAAGAAAATAAAACCCTAAAAATTAGAATTGAACAAATAGAAACAACTGAATCTACTAGAGTACAAGATTCCATCAAACAAAAGAAAAAGGCTCAAAAAATTGAAGAAAATATATAAAGTACCATTCAGGGAAAAAAATGACCTGAAGAACAGATCCCAGAAAGACAAGCTAAGAATCACTGGACTTACTAGAAAACCTAGGGGGAAAAAACCCTGGAAAACATCATGCAGGAAATTATATGGCAAAACTGTCCAAATATGCTGGAAAAAGAAAAAAAAATATATAATCAGTGAAAGAATCCACATGAACCCTTCAGAAAGAGACCCCTTGGTAAAAACTCCAAGGGCTGTTATAGCTAATTTACTGAATTCTCAGTAAAGGAGAGAATATTGCAAGCAGCTTAAAGAAAACAATTCAGATATAAAGAAAATACAATCAGATTCACACAGGACCTAGCAGTTTCAATATCAAAAGGATAGGAAAATATGGAATACCATGTATCAGAGAGTAAAAGACCTGAGACTACAACTCGAAATGTATTGCCCTGCAAATTTCAGCATATACTGTCAGGGGAAAAAGATGGATATTCAATGAAATAAAGGACTTCCAGAATTTACTAACCCAAAGGCCATTACTGAACAGAGAATTAAATAGTCAAATACGTGACATAAAAATGTAAATGAAATGGGGAACTGAAAAATAAAACAAACCTTGGTCAAGGTCATCAAATTGTATACAATCCTGAAAGGGAAGATATAACACTTTGTATTCTTTAAAACTTTACTTCTCTTACAATAATTAAAGTGTTGGACATAATTCAAGAGTTTGGCCTGGAATATGGGTATAGTTGAGTCTTATATCTCCATTGAAGAGGTCCAAGATGATATCACTATGTTTAAGACAAAAAGGCCTGATGAAAAGCAGAAGTGCTAACTTTAAATTTAAGTGTCTCCTTATCCTTTGACCCACTTTAATTCTGCTATGCTGATAAAGCTTAGCACTTTGTCTAATGAGAACATTACAAACTCGGCCTACCTGAGTCAAAGTCTCACACAATTTACAATCAATTGTAAAGTTCTCAGGTGAAACCTTCAGAGCCTCCCAGTAATCAGAAGTCTTTAACATTCCTGTAGTTAATTAGATCGTGGTTTGATTTAATCCCTGCTTCACTTAACAATGGGTTAAGCACCCTGGGTGTGGAGGGGAAGTAAAGTGTGAAAGAAAATAGGCCTGGGGGAAGTGCACAAACAGTTCAAGAAATGATTTGACTTTGGATACTTTGGCTCATGAGCAGGATTGTGTGTCCTTGGAGGATACTTGAAAAGGGGGTAAGGTAAAAAAAAGTGATTATAATTATAATTTGATGTAATTTGAGAAAATGATACTCATCAAGCAATCACGCAAACAATCTGTGATGATACTTTAATAACAATATGAACTCATCAAGCAATCAACTAATTAAACTGTCATTGATGATATCTGATTACCAATACTAGAGTGATAAATAACACCAGGTGAAGAGGCAAAAAAATTTATAATTTTAGAGGGAATAAAGGGAGAGGCTGAACACTGAGTAATTTGATTCACTAGATTTTGGCCCAAAGAAGGAATAAAATACTTGGGTTTAAAAATTGATTCTAATCTACAGGGAAGGGGAGGCAGGGAGAGGGAAAGATAAGGGGGAAAGGGACTGATAAAAAGGGAAGGCAAAGGAATGAGTGAAATTAAACTGAGAAAAGTCAAAGGGGAAAGGGAGTAAAATTTTGGTGAGGATGAATAAGATAAGCCAGAGACAAAATATAAATGGAGAAGGATAGCACAGAGGGAAATACAGAATTAGTAATCTTAACTATAAATGTGAATGGAATGCACCATCAAATTACATGGAAGCAGACAGCACAATAGATTAAAAACCAGAATCCTACAGAATGTTGTTTACAAACACATTTGAAGCAGAGAGATACACACAAGGTAAAGGTAAAAGGCTGGAGCAAAATATGTCTCAAAATATATCAGTCTTAGCTGAAGTGAAAAAATCATGGGTACTGATCCTGATCTCAGATAAAGTTAAAGCAAAATACTGATCTCCTTAAAAAAAGGGATAAGGAAGATAATCACATCTTCTTAAAAGGCATATTTCTGGTAATGAAGCTATGTCACTACTAAACATGTATGGACCTAGTGATATAACATTCAAATTCCTGGGGAAAAGTTGAATGAATTGCAAAGAGATATAGGCAGCAAAACTTTAATAATGGGGGGGGGCCTCAATCGCCCTTTCTCAGAACTACATAAATCTATCCACAAAATAAACAAGAAGAAAGTTAAGGGGATGGAAAATAATACATATTTTCTCAGCTGTACATGGCACCTATAATAGAATTGATCATGTATGTACTCAGGCACAAAAACCTTATAATCAAATGCTATAAGGAACAAATGATAAATATATACTTTTCAGACTAAGATGCATTAAAAACTACCAGTAATAAAGGGTCATGGAAATATAAACTGAAAACTTATTTGAAATTAAATGACTTCATCTTAAATAATGGATGGATTGTACATGAAATAGAAATAATCAATAATTTTATCCAAGAAAAAGATAAAAATGAGTCGTCATACCAAAATTTATGGGATGCAGACAAGGCAGTTTTGGGGGACACTTTTATCTCTAAATGCTTCTATGAATAAAACAGAGGAAGAGGAGATCAGTGAAATAGGTATGCAAATAAAAAAGCTAGAAAAAGAATGAATTAAAGATCTCCACTTAAATACCAAATTAGAAATTGTGCGGGTCAAGGGAGATATTAATAAAATGAAAGCAAGAAAACAATCTTATGAATAAAATAAAGAGTTGATTTTATGAAAAAGCCAATAAAATAGATAAACCTTCTGTTAATCTCACTGAAAAAAAAAGAAAGATAACCTAATTGCCAGTACCAAAAATGAAAAGGTTGAACTAATTAACCGACAATGAGGAGGAAATTAAAGAGACACTTTGGAACTACTTTGCCAAACTGAATGCCAATAAATTGGATAACATGAGTGAAAAGGATGAATATTTACAAAAACACAAACTGCCCAGATTAACTGAAGAAATAAATTACTTGCATAACCTCATTTCAGAAAAAGAAATTGAAAAAAAAAAACCATCAATAGACTCCCTAAGAAAAAGTCTCCAGATTCAGAAGGCATCACAACATTAAATTCTTAGGAAGCTGCCTCCCAAGACAAACTCAGAAATAGCATGAACACAGTTATAAAGTATTTCTCATCCAAATTATGTGAGATCTAAATAATTGGAAAAATGTCAATTGCTCATGTTAGGTTGAGCTAATATAATAAAAATTCTACCTGAATTAAATTACTTATTCAATGTGATACCTATCAAACTACCAAATCACTATTTTACCAAGCTAGAAAAAACATAGTACCAAAATTCATCTGGAGCAAGAAAAGGTCAAGAACAGCAACGGAATTGATGAAACATATGGAAAGGAAGGTGGCCTAGCTCTAGCAGATCTGCAGCAACAGGCATCAAAATTGCCTGGTACTTAGAAAAGGTTGAAAAGAAACTACAGTAAATAACTACAGCAATCTCCTGTTTGAGAAACCTAAACATATTTGTTTCTGGCATAAGAACTCACCATTTAACATAAATTGTTAGGAAATCTGGAAAACAGTGAGGCAAACATGAGGCATTGAACCACATTCTCACACTTCATACCAAAATAAGGACCAATTGGGTACAGGATTTAAAAATAAATGGTGATATCATAATAAATTAATAGAACAAGAAATATTCTAGCAAATCTATGGAAAGGAGATAAATTTTTGACCAAACGAGAATTAGAGTACATTAGAAACTGAAAAAAAAAAAGAATGATTTTTTCTATAATTAATTCAAAATGTTTTGCACTAATAAAATCAATGCTGCTAAAATTAGAGGAAAAGCAAAAAGCTGGAAACAACCTTCAAAACTAGGAGTTCTGACTAAAATTTCATTTCTAAAATACATAGAGAATTGAATTAAATTTTAAAGTTACAAGTGATTCCCTAAGTGATGAGTCATCAAAGGATATGAATAGACAGTTTTCAAATGAAGAAATTAAAGCTATAATCCTATGAAAAACTCACCAAATCATTATTGATTTGAGAAATGCATATTAAAATAGCCATGAATTCATGACTTCACACCTATGGGATTGGACAAGATGAGAAAAAGGGGAAAAGAGCAATTTTGGAGAGGTCGTGAAGGGATTGGGACATTGACGCATTCTCCATGCTGGAGAGCAATATGGAAATATAATACAAAGAGCAATAAAATGTTAATTCCTTTTGATACTTTTATAGCAGTTCCTCTTCTAGGTCTATATCCTGGATAAATTATAAAAAAAACAAGCAAAAAAATGAGAAAAGTCCCATATGTTCCAAATTGCAAACTGAAGGGAACCCATCAATTGAGGAATGGCTAAACAAATTATGGCACATGAAAACTATGGAGTATTATTGTTCTATATGAAAACGTAAGTAGAGAAGCATGAAATGAGTTACAGGATCTGACGCTGAGCAAAGGGAACAATAGCAAGAGAACAGTGTACACATTAACACTTATTGTGAGATGATCAACCTTGATGGAAGAAGCTCCTCTCAGGGGTTCAGAGAGCTAGGACAACCACATTAGGTGGGCCATGGACAATACTATCCCCATCCAGAGGAAGAAAAACAGAACAAAACAAATTTTATAGAAAGCAACTCATCAGAATCCAAAAAACACTTAATAAAAATTATCTCTTTTGTATCTCTTTTCCATTAATCCTAATTGCTCATACTGACAATGAGTGATCTCTAAACATGATTTTCAAAAATACATATGTACAATGCTAAAGGTAGGAAGGGAGGGTGGAAGGAAGGAAGGGATTTTGTAACTTAATATTATACAATTGCATATAAGATGAAAAAAATAGAGATGTTATTTTAAAAAATTCCTTATTTACCTGTTTCAAATAACTTTTTACTGGTGTCAGTTCTAGGTCCAAAGAGCTAGGAGAGCTTTCCAGTTGCTCTCTTAGCACCATTTCTTTATTATATGGCTTTTCTTTTCTTCCTGATTGTTTCTTTAGGTTTTTAAATAGTATTTCTGCATTCAATCTCTTTTCTTCCTCTTGTTTCAGTGCAAACCTAGATTAAATTATTTGTTTAAAAATCACTGTTCAGTAGCGATAAGGACTATAATACCAGTCATATGACCTCTAAAGCAGGGTTGAGGGACTCTCTAGTCTCCATATTGCTGAGGCAATCACATGAGGGACTCCACAAATTCATTAAATCTGAAAGTTTTTAAGCCAAATTAATCAAAATTTGACCAAAATAGCCCATGAATTATACAAACATCCAACTGGCCCTTGGAAGAAGAAAGGTCTGAGTCAAATTTATAAGAATACAAGTCATTTCTCAATTGAAAAATAGTCAAAAGACATAAATAAGCATTTTGCAGATGAAGGAATTTAAGTTATCTATAGTCATATGAAAATGCTCTAAGTAATTGTTAGAGAAATGCAAATTTAAGCAAATCTGAGGTATTACCTCTTAACTATGAGATTGGCTAAAATGACCAAAAAGGAAAATTTTCAGTAGTGGAAACAATGTGGAAAAACTGGCACGCTGGTGCATGATTGGTGGAGTTGTGAGCAGCTCTAATCATTCTGCAGAGTAATTTGGAGCTATGAGAATAAAAGTGTTCACACTATTTGATCCAGCAATATTGACAGTAGGTTTGTATCCCAGAGAGAGATCATAAAAAGACTCACATGTATAAAGAATATTTGTAACACTTCTTTTTGTAGTGACAAAAACTTAGAAACTGAAGGAATTCCCAATAATTAGTGATTGGAGGAGCAAATTATCGTATATGAAAGTGACTGAGTACTCCTAAGCAAATCTGAGGTATCACCTCTTAACTATGAGATTGGCTAAAATGACCAAAAAGGAAAATTTTCAGTAGTGGAAACAATGTGGAAAAACTGGCACACTGGTGCACGATTGGTGGAGTTGTGAGCAGCTCCAATCATTCTGCAGAGTAATTTGGAGCTATGAGGAAAAAAGTGTTCACACTATTTGATCCAGCAATATTGACAGTAGGTTTGTATCCCAGAGAGAGATCATAAAAAGACTCACATGTATAAAAAATATTTGTAACACTTCTTTTTGTAGTGACAAAAACTTAGAAATTGAAGGAACTCCCAATAATTAGTGATTGGAGGAGCAAATTATCGTATATGAAAGTGACTGAGTACTTGTATTGTGTAAGAAATCATAAGAGTGTAGACCAGAAAAGCCATTAGAGTCTAGCATGTGTTGATGTCAAGTGTAGTGAGCAGAGCCAGGCAAATACTGTACACACTGACAGAACCATTGTATGATGATGCGCTTAGCTCCTCTCAACATTATATTGATCGAAGACAATTATAATAGATTTTCTTGGAAGATGCCATGCACATCCAGAGGAAAAAAATATGGAATCGCAAGCAACAACAGGAAACAATTGAAAGACAAAGGAAACACAATCAGACTCATACAGGACCTATCAGCCTTAACACTGAAGGACTGAGGGACCTGGAATACCATATTTTGGAGAACAAAGGACCTGGGATTCAAACCAAGAATTTACTACCCTACAAAATTCAGCATATACTGTTGGGAGAAAAGATGGATGTTCAACAAAATAGAGGGTTTCTAAAATTTCCTGAGAAGGAAGACCAGAACTTAACAGAGAATTCAATCCCTGAATACATGAGTCAAGAGATGCATAAAAAAGGGAAATGGAAAGGGGAAGGAAAAAACATAAAAAAAACAAAACATGTTAGTCAAGACTATTAGACTGCATAGAGATGTAAAAGGTATAAATAACACTTATAACTCTTGAAGATTGTTTTTCTTTTAGCATAAATAAAGAGTTGAATATAATTGCAGATGTTGGATTTAGAGGATAGGGGTATGGTTGGGTCTTGTCTTTCCACTGAAGAAGATCAAGATGACATCACTATATTTGAGACAAAAAGCCCTGATGAAAAGTAGGGTTGCCTATTCTAAATTTAAGTGTTTCAGTTTTCTTTTACCTATGTTAATTCTGCTGGGCTCAAGAAACTTAAAACTTTTCCCAATGAAGCCATCCTAAGGTAGGTGATTCTGAGTCACTGCCTCCCATACCTTACGTTCAATATTAAAGCAAAGTAATGGGGTAAAATGACACAGGTAATTATTAAGTGTCTGAGGGCACTTTTGAACTCAGGTCCCCCTGGTTCCAGGGCTGGTGCTCTATTCACTCCACCACCTAGGCTCCCCAAATAAAAAGTTCTTAAGAGACTTTCAGAGTGTACCAGTACATAGAGCACTTTAAGATTCTATGGTTTATTAAATCAGGGATAAGAGTTGATCTATATTTACTTGACAAGGGGTTAAGTATCATGGGTGGGGAGTTGTCAAAGAGGGGAAGGAAGTGTGGGAGAAAGGGGACTGGAAACAAATGGTTCGTGAAATGATTTGACTTTGAATGATATTTTGACTCCTGTTGATTGTGTGTCCTTAGAGGGTACTTGAAAAGGGGGTAAAATTTTAAAAAATGATCGTAATTTGTTGTAATTCAAGACTCTTGAGAAATGTACTTCTAATGAGACAGAAGAGGGTTGGGAAATTGTGGTTGTACTTTGACAGCAATTTGAGCTTATCAAGAAATCAAATAATGCAGCTGTGTCTGATGATACTTGATTAATAGTACTTGGTTGATAAATCATACCAGATGAAGAGGCAGAAAGATACATATTTTTAGAGGGAAACAAGGGAGGGTGTGGACACTGAATAAATTAAATTTAGTAGATTTGACCCAGAGAGAAAATAAGATACACTCCAACTTGGATTTAATATCCTACTCTAAAGGGAAGGGATGCGGGGATTGGGAAGAGGGAAGGGAAAGATGAGGGAAGAAGGGACTGATAAATGGGAAGAAGTTATTAGTGAAAAAAACTGAAAATTATATTTTAAAAGACAAGTTAAAGGGAAAAGGCATTAAAACTTTGGTGAGGAGGAATGAGAGGAAAGGAAAGAGAAAAATATAAATGGGGAAGCGTAGCTTGTAGGGAAAGACAGAATTAGTTATCTTAAACGTAAATGTGAATGGGGTGAACAGTCTGATCAAACAAAAGTAGATAACAGAGTGGATTAAAAACCAGAATGTCACCAGAGACACATTTGAAACAGAGAGATATACTCAGAGCAAAGGTAAAAAGATGGAGCAAAGTATATTATGCTTCAACTGAAGTTAAAAAAAAAATCAGATAATGCAAAAGCAAAAATTGTTCTCATTAAAAGAGATAAGTAAGGAAACTACATCTTCTTTAAAGGTACCATAGGTAATAAGTTATATTCTTATTAAACATGTATAAACCTGCTAAAATAGCATCCAAATTCCTACTGGAAAAATTGAGTTAATTACAAGACATAGACAGGAAAAACTTTAATAATGGGGAACCTCAATGTCCCTCTCTCAGAATGATCTAAACCTAATCACAAAATAACCAAGAAGAAAGTTAAGAAAGGAAATCAAATCTTAGAAAACTTAAGATATGATAGAGCTCTGGCAAAAACTTAATGGGGACAGAAAAGTATATACCATCTTCTCTGCAGTACACGGCATCTATATCAAAACTGACCATGTATTAGGGCATTAAAAACTCAAAATCAAATATGTAGAAAGGCATAAATAATAAATGACAAGAGAACAATAAACACATCAACATCAATATTGTGAGATGATCAAACTTGATGGAAGCAGCTCCTCTCAATAGAGCAGAGAGCTAGGACAAGAGATTTAGACTAGCTACAGAAAATGTTATCCCCATGCAGAGAAAAAAAATAAAACAAAAAAAAAAACAACCTTTCAGGAATCTGAAGAATTCTTTAGAAAAATTATCTCTTCCCCTTAACCCTAAATCTTCATACTGATTATGAATAATCTGTAAACTTGTTTATTAAATATATATATACATATATATATATATATATATATATATATATATATATATATACACAATATTAACCTCACAGGAAAAGAAGGAAACTTTGTACATAAATTTTGTACTTAAATTCATACATATACATATGGATGAATGTTAAAAAATGGATGAACTTAAAAAAAAAATAAAGACAAATTTCCAAAAATTAAAAGAATAAGAATCAGACAAATTGTTTCCTCTACTATAATTATAAAGAAGAAAATTCTTTAGGTTTATAAATTGGCAGAGAAATTATTCTTAAATTACCCCCATAGGAAAATCAAAAGGAACCTGTTTTGTATATAGCATCTCTCTCAATACGTCATTCAGTGTTAATAAAGAAGCATTTATTAAATAGCTCTGGTCGTCCACATACTGGACTATGCTGTGAGGATACATACCAAGGTAAATACACCAGTCCCTACCCTTAAGGTGCTTACTTTCTAACTGGGGAATTAACATGTAGATAAACAGTACATACAAGTTATATACAAAATAGCTGGAAGGTTAGAAAGCAAGGCACTTGTAGGTAGAGGGACTGAGAAATTACAAACAGGCAGATATCAGACAAACCTGGAAAAATTTACATGAATTGAAGCTAAGTTAAGCTAAAAGAAACAGAAAAATGTTGTGCACAGCAACAGGTATACTAGTCAACTATCAATAACTTAACTCTTTTCTGCAATATGGAAATCCAAAATATTTACAAAAGACTCACAATGGAAAATGCTATTCAAGTCCAAAGAAAGTACTAACTGATGGGAGTTGAAAGCAGATCACAGCTAACTTTTCACTTTATTTTTTTTATGCATATTTCCTTATTGTTTATTTCTTCTCTCAAAACTTGACTAATATGGAAATATGGATTATAGGATTGCACGCATAAAGCCTACATCAATTTGGTAGTCATTTTAGAGAGAAGGAAGGAGAAGAAGGAATGAGGGACATCAAAATTTTTAAAGGATGAATTTCCAAAATTGTCTTTCTATATCTTAATCATAAAAAGAAAGAATAAAAGTCAGTCAGTACAGCTGGATTCTAGAGTGGGAGGATAGGAGAAAAGTATGAGAAAATTTGAAAGCAAGAAGGTGACAGGATATAAAAGTTTTTAATGAAAAGCTTTTATTTGATCTTACACGTGATGGGGAGCCACTACAGTTTATTGAGCAGGTGAACTGACAGGATAAGATAAGTCTGTAAAAAATCACTTTGATAGCTGAGTGAAGAATGGATTGGTATTTGGAAGATCTTAAACAAGAGAAAGAAATTTGAAGACCTGTACCAGCTGATGGTCTAAATGACAGTGGAGCTTTGAGACACAAATGGACATAGCTGAGAGAATTTGTCATCAGATTGAATATGAGGAGTAAAATAGAGGAGTTAAAGATGTCATCAAGGTTGTAGTTATGTGAGAATGTGAGGGAGGTAGTGTCCTTGATATTAACAGGGATATTGAATAGAAGAGAGAGCTTGCTAATAAATGCTTTTTTGAGTGAAAAACAACTATTGTTCAAAAAGTAATGTCATGTAGTAATAATCGGCATTCATTGAAAATTATTCCAAACAGGAAGATAGATCATTCTCTAGTGGAAAAAAAAAAGGATTATATAGGGTTCATTATACTATTATTTTAAAGATGTGTCACTTTTGCCTACCTAACCCTCACATCTTCTTTCACAATGTTTCAGTGCTAAAGAAATGTTTTCAAATGTTTGTCGAAACTTGTGAATTCCATACCTGATGCTACACAGTTCTCTGTCCTGTTCACGTTTTTGATTCTCTAGCTGGAATAGCTTGGATTTCATTGTGTTAGTTTCTGATAATCTTTCCTGTAATCTGATAACCATCTTTTCTAAACTCTTAACTTTTTTCTGTGAGTAGTATACAATGTACATTATTAAGGTTTACTGATCGTTCATATTTAAGAATTATGTCCTTAATTTGCAAATGCTTAAGGGAATCTGTACAGAGAAAATCACAAGGATATAAAAACATTAACATTTTAAAATCTGCAGAACAGTACCAATAGTCTTTGAATTCAAAAAACTCAGGTGCTGATAAAATATAAATCCAAAGGATATAGAACAATATATTATTTTGACAGTAGATAGTTTTTCTAAATTTATTTTATTTTTAAACCCCTCCCCAGGTAAATGGAAATGTAAATTTCAACATTTATTTCTAAAATCTCAAGTTCCAAATTCTCTTCCTTCCTCCCATTCTTTTCCCCCATTCAGAAAGTAAATTACTTGGTGTTGGTTAGAAATGTATAGCTATATGACAATAGTCATATGTAAAAATAAACATATACCCCTCCACAAGCAGACAGAACCACAAGAAAAATAAAATGAGAAAAATATTTAGTATGCTTCAGTCTGTTTTCAGACACCATCAGATAGATAGCATTCTTTATCTTAAGTTTAACAGAGAATTTTTTTTCAACAATTTTTCCCTACATTTGCTATTGCTATCTATATTTCGCTAAATCCTATTCCCCAACCCTGTTCATTCTATTCTTTCTTTCCTTTCACCCCTTCCTTCCTCAACAATGTGTTGTATGTGACTACCCTCTCATGTTCTTCTCTCTTGTCTATAACCTACACAGAAGTTATCCACTCTGAGTCACTTCTGATGAGAGTAAGGCTCACACACACCCCATTGCAAAAGATATTATTGCCTCTTTTATGTGAAATAACTTAGCCCATTCTACCTTTCTTTGCCCTTTCTACCCATTTACTTCATTTTTAAAAATATCTTATACCTTTGAATTCAACTCCCTCCTATGCCATGTGTTTGAGGTTCCGGAGGAGGGAGAAGGCCTCGGCCCTCTAGTTGCGGAATCCTAGGAGGAAGCGTGGCCCCCTCGCCAGGGTCCGGTCCTCGCGATGGCCAGCGCCAGCAGCCAGAGTCAGGAGAAGCCGCGGGAGGTCATGGAGGCGGCGGGATATCTTCAATGATACAGTTACAAGAGAAACCAGATAGAATTTTAGTTCGGGTTAAAGACCTGACAGTACAAAAAGCTGATGAAGTAGTTTGGGTTCGTGCCAGAATTCACATAAGCAGAGCTAAAGGGAAGGAATGTTTCTTAGTACTTACGTCAGCAGCAGTTTAATGCCCAGGCTCTTGTGGCTGTGGAAGACCATGCAAGCAAGCAAATGGTAAAATTTGCTGCCAATATCAAGAAAGAGAGCATCGTGGATGTTGAAGGTGTTGTGAGGAAAGTGAATCAGAAAATTGGAAGCTGTACACAACAAGATGCTGAGCTTCATGTTCAAAAGATCTATGTGATTAGTTTGGCTGAACCCCGACTACCCTTACAACTGGATGATGCAGTTCGACCTGAAGTGGAGGGAGAAGAGGATGGAAGAGCTACTGTTAATCAGGATACAAGACTAGATAATAGAGTCATCGATCTTAGGATATCAACTAGTCAGGCAATCTTCCGTCTTCAATCTGGTATCTGCCACCTCTTTCGTTAAACTCTAATTCACAAAGGATTTGTAGAAATTCAAACCCCCAAGATCATTTCAGCTGCCAGTGAAGGAGGAGCCAATATATTTACTGTATCATATTTTAAGAGCAATGCATACCTGGCTCAGTCCCCACAGCTACATAAACAGATGTGTATTTGTGCTGATTTTGAAAAGGTTTTCTGTATTGGACCAGTATTCCGAGCTGAAGACTCAAATACACATAGGCATCTATCAGAATTTGTTGGTCTGGACAGTGAAATGGCTTTTAATTGCCATTACCATGAAATAGTAGATGAAATTGTGGACACATGGTACTAATATTTAAAGGACTTCAGGCAAGGTTGCAAACTGAAATTCAGACAGTAAGCAAGCAGTACCTTTGTGAACCTTTCAAATTTTTGGAGCCAACTTTGAGACTAGAATATCGTGAAGCATTGGCTTTGCTCAGGGAAGCTGGAGTAGAAATGGGAGATGAAGATTTGAGTACACCAAATGAGAAACTCTTGGGTCGTCTGGTAAAAGAAAAGTATGATACTGATTTTTATATTCTTGACAAATATCCTTTGGCTGTGAGACCTTTCTATACTATGCCTGACCCAAGAAATCCTAAACAGTCTACTTTTATGACATGTTCATGAGAGGGGAAGAGATTCTTTCTGGAGCTCAGAGAATTCATGATCCTCAACTACTAACAAGGAGGGCTTTACATCATGGAATCGACCTGGAGAAAATAAAGGCTTATATCGATTCCTTCCGTTTTGGAGCTCCTCCTCATGCTGTGGCATTGGTTTGGAGAGAGTTACCATGCTGTACCTGGGATTACACAATGTTCGTCAGACATCCATGTTCCCCCATTAATCCAAAAGATTAACACTTTAGGGAAAATTGGTTTTTTATTCTGTCCAGTAACCTGCTGTTGAATAGATTTCGTTTTGAGTGTTCAAAATATGCAATAGAATAAATATCTTCTAGAGTGCCACAAATTTTTTTGATTCATTAACTGTAGTTTAGAAATGATTTTAACTGTCTTGGGACATTCTCTGATAGGAAGTACTTAAATATTTTGTATGAAAACGTCATATGTATGTTCATTCATATTACATTCTCTCAAATTTTAACAAATTTCTAGGAATTTAACATTTTAAAACTTTAAGGTTGTGCAATAAAAACTTTTTTCTTATCTTACAAAGGTCATAAAATTATATGTCTTAAAAATTCAGTATGTCATCCAATTTTTAACAATTGTGATGCTGTTCAAAAACAGCCTGGAAAAATATTATGGAACATTAGCATCTTTCTAACTAGAGTATCGTGGAAAAAGTAGGAAATAGTAACATTTTAATTTTTTAAAGTTATGCTCAGATATCATGTAATGCAGGTGAAGATGCTGGTAAAAAAGCAAAATTTTAATGAAATATTGTACTGAATTATTAAAATTCTAAAACTGAGTTGCAATAAAATTCTAAAATTGGAAAAAAAGTAGTTGAGGTTCATTTGAGTTAACAGTATCATTGTCCAATGCAGAAATACAAGCAGTTCCACATCATTAAGTCCCACATGATTTGCTCTTCCTGTCTCTATAGTACACCTGAGTCTTATACTTGAAGTTCAACCTTTAGAAAGGATTCAAAGTCCCCTATTTCACTGAATATCCATCTTTTACCCTGAAAAAAAGGACGTTCAGTTTTGCTGGGTAGTTGATTTGTCGTTATAATCCAAATCGTTTTGCTACTTTTTTGCCTTCCACAATATCATATTCGAAGCACTATAAGACCTTAATATAGACATTGCTAATGTTGTGCTGCCCTGACTTAGCCACCCCCATCTAAGATACCTTGTTGAGAAGTTATTTCATTGTTTTGTAGGTTTTATCTGTTTAGAGGCTTCTTTCAAAGTTGTTTTGGAAAAAGCTCCAGGAGCTTTCTAGCTTCATGCCACCATCATGGCTGTCTACCAGATATTTTTTCCTTCACATTACTTAATTAAAAAAAAAAAAAAAACTGGGGCAGTTAGGTGGCGAAGTAGATAGCTCACCAGCCCTGGACTCAGGAGTACCTGAGTTCAAATCCAACTTCAAACAGTTAATGATTACCTAGCTATGTGGCTTTGGGTAAGCCACTTAGTCCCATTGCCTTCCCCAAAAAACCCTAAAAAACCCACAACTATTTGAAACCCTAGTATTCTTCATAATACTAGAAAATTTATATGTCAAACTAAACATTCTAATGTATATTCTGGTAGAGATAAATAAGATTGATACAATGGAATACACATTTAATGCCCATATGTGGAAGGATGCTGAATTATTTTATAATTATAAAAATATGCTTTACCCCAAATAATTATATTTAAATTCTACTTCTTCTTTACAGACTTACCAAGTAAAACTGTATGAAACATTCATACAATAACCTCCATCTTCATTTATCACTGTCTAGACTTCTGGCAACTTTAACTAAAATATACTTGAGCTACCGGAGGAAAGTTTTAAAAAACCCTCTGAGTATTAAGGAAAATAACTTCTACAAAATTCCACCTTTATAAAGCAAAGGGATACATAGCCAAATTTTGGCATAATCCAAGAAACATATATAGAAATATATATCTTTTAAAGATTCAGCAGATTTTGTAATCTGATTTCTCCCAGGCACTCTTAAATTTTCATATATTTCATTTTGTAGCAAAATTGAAGCAATTAAGCATATGGGAGGCAAGAATGGGATTGCTGGAGTAACAAACACTAAATGAAGTGGGCAGTGAAGGTGATAAAGAGGGAAATCATATGTTCAAAGATTCAAAGCAAAAGAAGGAGGGTTTGTTGAGAGTCACATGGTTAATAAGGGTCTAAGGCAGAATTTGAACCTAGTATTCACAGTATGTCTAGTAACTAACATCACAATCTGACAGAAGAATTGCAAAAAGTAGGCAGAATTTCAGATTTTGACATTTTCGTTTGACATTTTAGTAAAATATTTTATTATTTAGGTTTTTCTTTTTTGAAAGGCATCACTTTCTAATATCTTTATTAATCTCCCCCTGAACTGCTTTTCAAAGGTTCTCTATTAATAACCAAGTAAAATTCTTCTACCCCATCTTACCATTTTATAATGCTGCTAGGTAAGGCATTTTATACATAAAATAGTTCCAAGTTGGCATAATTCATCTGTATAAACAAAACCAGGACCACTACAATACCTTACCTTTCCATATATACTTCTTATTGCTAAAGATTATGCCTAAAGCTGGATTTGTCATTTTCCTGACAATATCATTGTCATTTTGTTATCATTTTTTTCAAAATTCCAATGCCTGAAATGCTGACTCCATTCCACTGTACTACCATGATCTATACCCCCTGAATTAATTACCACCTTTTAAAATTCAACTGACCTACCCTCACAAACAGGCTCTTGATTCTTAAAAGTCCATATTCTTTCCCATTTTGTACATCACATAGTAATATAATTGTATTCCTCTAGTATTTATGTATTTTTTAATATTAGGTTTTAATAGTAGCTCTCTCATAATATTACCTTACTGCTGGACTACATACTCAAGGAAGGCAAGGACTGTGCCATATCCAGTCTTTGTGTATTTGGAACACACTAGATCCTTATTGCTTCCTTTGGAGTTAAAACACATCATGGGTTATCTTTGAGAATTTCTGTGGCTGAATAATTCACATCCTGCAGCCAACATAATCTTTTTCAGCTTGCCAAGGACTGTCAGAGCTTCCAAGAATTCAGAGTTAACTTTACTGTGCCATAAGCCAATGCAGTAGGACTTCAGTGATATATTTTTTGGGTATACACAGATCTTTCCTTTCTGTTTAATGCTACTATTTTGTTCTTACCTTTACAATTAAAACACAGTTGTTCAATCAGTAACTTAATATGATTTGAAAATGAGGAAGTTGAATTATAATCCTCTTTTGATCTGTCAGGTGATTCAATGAGATCATTAATCTCATCTGCATCCTTCTGTACTTTGCCCTACAAAATACATAAAAGTACTATTAAATAATAAAAACTTAAAAGTACTAACGATGACTACAAATTATCTAACAATTTAAGGTTTTCACAACACTTCAGATACATTATTTGATGGCATCTTTAAAAGAATTTTGTCGAACAAACACTACACTCATCTATTTGAAAAATGAAGTCACTAAGCTTTTCTGAGCTTCACTTTCCTTGTCTATAAATGGACAGTGACTTAGTGAATAACACCATGGAGTCTATGTGAGGAAAGGTATTGAAAACTCCTGTTGTGAACTGGAACTTGGTATTGTAACTCTGTGAGAAGAAGACTGTGTGACCTGATGTGTCTTCCATGCCCCTCTGACCTCTTCCTTCTACAAGCATATGCCAACTAAGCTAAACATGGTAAAAAACATTCTTGTACAGAACATCTGAAATATTCTCTAATTTCTGTCCTAGAAAATATTGCCAGGAGACATTGAGAGCACGAGACAACCTGGCATCCTCCTCATGTCATATTATTAAACACTCAATTAATGTCATGTTATTAAACTTGACATCTCAAGATACTGAAAACAATTTGCATACTGAATTGAATTTTTTTTTTTTCAATTTGAGTTGTTACAGTTTACCAAGGAGTTGCCCTGGGACTAGAAAAAAGGTGATTACTGTTGATTCCTGGTAAATTCTAACCTGATTTATCAAAGTAATAATTCATATATTTTTCTTAAAATAAGGTTCTAAGGGGAATAATTAAGCATAAACATTAGTTTGTTCAAAAGCTATACAAGATAACTAATACATTCTTTTATTTTATTTTGTTGAAAATATCAGTAGATTGGGCTTGCCATCAAGATGGTGAAGAGAAACCAGACAATGTTTTAAGCTCTTCTGACTTTCCCTCAGAACTGACAAGAATCAAATCTCTTAAGAGATTTTAGATTGACAGAACCCACAGAAAAACAGAGGGGAACATCTTCCTAAAGATCTGTCAGGGGGTAGTTTGAAGATGGCCAGGACAGAGAGTAGAGAAGAACATGCAGAAGTGGTATGTAAGATAGGACTACTGGAAGAGCTCCAGCAGGGTTGTCCAAGACACTCATTTGACCATTATAGGTGGTCTAGGTGGCCCAAACCTTCATTCTTGTGGGAGAGTCTGACTTTCTCAAGTACATACACTGAAAAAGTCTCAGGTGTATGCACCTTTCCCCAAGCCCCAGAAGCCTATCCAGAGAAAGCCTTTGAGATTGTCAGCCTTGAGCCTCACCCAAGGGAATGGGTTGTGTGAGAACATCCCAGATCCAGCACCAGCACCAGCGAATGGACCACTGACACCACCAAAGCAGACAGTGCAGACAAAGTTTCTGGTGCTCATTAGTGCATGGTCCACTGAGCAATCACCCTGGAATTCCTAACTCCTGTGAACAGACCTCCAGGATTCTCAACATTGCAGGTCTGTGAACCAACCCTCCCCAACACAAGAAGCCAGGGGACACTAATGTGCCAAACTGAAAAAAGGCCAGTGCAAAGCAAGGTCTATTGAATGTTACCTTGAATATAAGGCCACTAGCTCAGAAAAGGAAGACGGAAGGAATTCTATAAATGTGAAGCTTCAGAGGAAAGTTGGTCTCTAGCCCATTAAGACTTCTTTCTGATCTTTTCTAAATTTCAAAGCCAAATGGAAAAAACTGGGAAAAGATATGCATGGGAAAATGATCATCATGGAAGAGAAAGTTAACATCTTAAAATAAAAAATTTTAGAAGAAAACAAATCCTTTAAAGATACAATTAGACAAATGCTAAAAGAAAATTCCTCAAAAAGCAAAATTGGCCAAATGGAACAAGTTAACAATTCCTTTAAAAAAGAACTGAACAGAAGGAAAATTTTAAATATTAAAAGGCAGAAAATACCTCCCTGAAAAACAAATTGGAATTAGTAGAAGCTAATGACTTCGTGAGACACCAAAAATCTGTTAAACAAAATGAAAAAAGCAAAAAAAAAATGTCAAATATCTCATTGGTAAAATATCTAGCATGGAACAGATCAAGGAGAGATAATTTAAGAATCGAAATGTGACCTGAAAGAACCTGAAATATATTCTTCAAGATATATTTGTGTAGAACTTAAAGATATCCTAGAACGTAAGAATAAAATAGTCATAGAAAAAATCCATTGATCTCATTATGATAGAGAACATTTTTTTTTAATTTTTTAATTTATTTAAGGCAACTGGGTTAATTGACTTGCCCAAGCTTACAAACCTAGCGAATTATTTAGTGTCTGAATCCAGATTTGAACTCAGGTCATCCAGACTCAGGGCTGATGATCTCTCCCCACGTCACAGCCTAGCTGCCCCACTGAGAGGGATTCTAAAATGCAAAGACTGAGGACTGTTGATTCCAAATTCTAGAATTATCAGATCAAGGAAAAAATTCTGCCAGAGACTACAAGGAAGTGATTCAAATACCAGAGGGAAGATAGCATGGAGGCCAACAAATAGTTAGTAATTATAACTGTGAATGTGAATGGCATGAACTGTCCAACGAAACAGAAGCAGTCAGTAGAATGAATTAAAAACCAAAATCCCTTAATATGCTGTTATAAGAAACATTTGAAGAAGAGAGATATAAACAGAGAAAAGGTAAAAGGTTAGAGCAGAATATTTTCTTTTATATGAAGTGCAAAAAGCAGGGGTAGCAATCCTCATCTTAGGCAAAGAAGTTGCATAAATAGATCTCATTGAAAGAGATGAGGAAGGACACTATATATCATCCTAAAATATTCCACAGAAAATAAAATAAATTCAATCCTAAATATGTATGCACCAATTGGTATAGCATCCAAACCATTAGAAGAGAAGCTGAGGAGCACATAGAAAGAAAAACTCCTCTGACAGAGGACCTCAAGCTTCCTCTCTCAGAATTAGATACATGAAATAAATAAAAGGAACTTTAGGAGCTGAATACATTGATAGAAAACCTAGATATAATAGAATGGTGGAGAAAATTGAATGGGATTAGAAAAGAATATCCTTTTTTTCTGTTGTATATATCACCTACGCAAAAAAAATGACCATGTATCAAAATCTCATATTCAAATGCAGAAAGGCAGAAATATTCAATGCATCCGTTTCTTATCATGATGCAATAAAAATCATGTGCAATAAAGGGCCATGAAGAGACAAACCTAAAATTAATTGCAATGTTAATTAGCCTAATTGTAAAGAATGAGTGGATGAAACAACAGATCTTAGAAAGAAGCAATGATTTCATGCAAGACAATGACAGTAAGGAGACAACATACCAAAACTTTTGGGATCCAGTCAAAGAAGTTATTATGGGAAATAAAATATTTCTAGATGCATGCATGAATAAAATAAAGAGGGAATCAATAAACTGAGCATATAACTAAAACGTTAGAGAAAGAACAAATTAAAAATCACCAATTAAATAAGAAGTTAGCAATTCTGAAAAATACAGATGAAAATCAACATAATCAAAAGCAAAAAGTCTTATGAACTAATAAATAAAACTAAAAGTTGCTTTTCTGAAAAAAATCAAATAAATCAATCTTTGGTTAACTTAATTAAAAAAAAGAAAAAAAAAGCCAAATTACCAGTATCAAAAATTAAAAAAAGTGATATGGACACCAATGAGGAGCAAATTAAAAAATAATTCGAGGGGCAACTGTGTGGCACAGTGGATAGAGTAGAGGCCAAGGAGTCGGTAGGGCCTGAATTCAAATCCAGCCTCAGACCCTTAATAATTACCTAGCTGTGTGACCCAGGGATAGTCACTCAAACCCACTGCCTTAAATAAAATTTTTAAAGAAAGAAAGAATTTGAAATATTTTGCCAACTGTAGTCTAATTAGTTTGATAAGCTAAGTGAAATGGATGGAAATTTACAAAAATATAACCTGCCCAAGTTAAAGAGGGAATAAATATGCATATTGCCCTATCTCAGAAAAAGAAATAGAAGAAGTCATCAATGAAGTCCCTAAGAAAACAAGTGAATTGCACTAAACATTCAAGGAACAAGATGTACCAATTCCATATGAACTGTTTGAAAAAACAAGAGAAGCAGGCCTACCGAAGTCCTTCCCTGATACTAATATAATGCTGATACATAAACCAGGAAGAGTCAAAACAGAGGAAGGAATTTATAGACCAACTTCCCTAATGAACATGGATGCAAAAATTTTAAATAAAATATTAGAAAACAATGATAGTAAGTACTCACTAAGATAATAAAATGATCAAGTAGGATTTATATCAAGAATGCAGAGTTAGTTCAATATTAGGAAAACTATCAGCATTATTGACCACGTCAATAATAAATCCAATAGAAATCATAAGCTTTTCTCAATGCATGCTGGAAAATCTTTTGGCAAAATGCATTACCCAGTTCTATTTAAAACACTAGAAAGCATAGGATCAATGGAATATTATTTAAAATGATAAGCATGATCTATCTAAAAAATCAATAAGTATTATATGTAATGAAGATAAGCTAGAAGAAAGAAGATCAGGGCTGACACGAGAATGCCCATTATCACTCCTGTTATTCAATACTGTATTAAAATTCTTAGCATTAGTAATAAGAGAAGAAAATGAATTTGAAAAAAAATCAGAATTGATAATGAAGAAACAAAATTCCCACTCTTTGCCGATGTTATGATGGTGTACCTGAGAAAACTTGAAAAATCATCTAAAAAACTACTGGCAACAATTAGCAACTTTAGCTAAGTTGGAGGATATAAAGTAAGCTCACATAAATTCTGGCATGTTTAGATATTAGTAACAAGCTTCAGTAGCAAGAGATAGAAAGAGAAATCTCATTTAAAATAACTTTGGAAAACATAAAATACTTGCTCATGGGTAGACTAAGCTAATGTAATAAAAATTAAAATTCTACTGAAATTCATTTACTGATTCAGTGACATATCAATCAAACTTCCAAAAAATTACTTTAATGAGCCAGATAAAATAGTAACTAAATTCATGTGGAGGAACAAAAGGTCAAGAATATCAAGGAAATTAATGACTGGAAAAGGTAATGGAAGAAGACAGTCTAGCCAGACCAGATCTAAAACTGTATTGTAACCCATCAGTTGGCAAAACTATTTGGTGTCGACTAAGAAATAGAGTGGAGGATCAGTGGAACAGATTAGGTTCAAAAGAGACAGTAGCAAATGACTATAATCATCTACTGTTTGATAAACCCAAAGATTCCAGCATGTGGGATAAAACTTCACTGTTGAAGACAGTATGGAAAAAAAAAAAAAAAAACTAAGGAGAGAGAGACCTATTAAGACATAGCTCACCTGTCAGACTTACGGAAAGGAGAACAGTTTATGATCAAAGAAGAGACAGAGAACATGATAAAAAACAAACAGGATAATTTTGATTACATTTACAAAAACAAAATCACAACGACAAGATGATAAGGAATGTAGTATGTTGGGAAACAATGTTTACTAGTTCTTTCTGCCAAAGGATTCATTTCTGAAATATATAGAGAACAAAGTCAAATTTGTTTAAAAAAAAAAAAAACTCCCCAATTGATAGAAAGGTGTCGAAGCTATCTATAGTCATATGAAAACTTGGTCTAAGTCATTATTGAAGAGAGAAATGCAAATTAAAACATCTCTAAGGTACCACCCTCACACCACTCAGATTGACCAAAATGACTTGAAAGGAAAATGATCAATTTTGGAGGGGTTGTGGGAAAGCTAGGACACTAATGCATTGTCAGCGTGGGGTTGTGAACTCATCTGACCCCTCAAGAGAGCAATCTGTAATTAAACTCAAAGGGCAAAATAATGTGTATAACCTGTTTCCATGATTCTTCTATTCGGTCCCTATATCCAGAAGAGATGATGAAAAGGGGTAAAAATCCCATATGCACAAAAATATTCAGAGCTGCTCTTTTTGAAGTGGCAATTATATGTATGTGATGGAATAATATTTTTCTATAAGAAACTATGAGAGATGGGATTTCAGAACAGCAAAACATTTGCATGAACTGATGCTGAATGAAATGAGTAGAACCAGAAAATATTATACACACTAACAATAGCATAGATGATGATCAACCATCATGGACTTGTTCATTTCAGCTGTACTATGAACAAAGACAATTTTAAGACCTGTATTGGGGAAAATCTCATCCCTATCTTATTATCTTCAATTTTTAAAAAGTTTTCATGTGCATTTTGTCATTTTTTTCTCCTTTATGTTTTCTTTCTTCTGTTTGGATCTGGCTCTTCTCTCACACCGTGATGAATATAGATCTCTGTTTAGCATGGTTGCAAATGGAGAGCCTATATCAAATTGCTTTCTGTCATGGGGACAGGATAGAGAAGGTGAGAGAGAAATGTAAAACTCAAAACCTTGCACAAATGATTGGTTAAAAACTATTGCTACATGTAGTTGGAAAACATATAAACTATTTAAAATTTAACAAAAGTAATTATCAGTATACTAGAGAATAGATGATGAGATTCACAGAATGTAAAAGACACAGTATGCCTGGATGTCACCAAGAATTTGCAGAGGTTTCTCAAAAAATCTTTTTCTGTGAAATGAAATATGTGGATAATATTAAAGGAAAACTAGGTAGCTTTATCTTTGGGAAAACCTAAGCAATATTAATTCAATCTGAAAAGGAGTTAGTAGCTATCCTTTAGACTTATTCTCTTTAACATTTTAAGTTTCCAATCAGGATGAAATGATAGATAGAATTCTAATGACATGGAGGCTACAGATAAAATTATATCACGGAACAAAAATTTGAAAGACTTTTTAAAAGAGAACAATAGAGTGATGCTAACAATACAATTTAAAAGGGAAAAATTATAAAATATTGAACTTGGATTAAAAAAATAGCTGCATATGTACATAATGGGCAATATTTTTTCATAGTAGTTCATAAAAGAAAAACTTACATGTGTTTGCTAGTGTCTCATAACTTTAATGTAATTTGACTAACAAGAGGGGTGAGGTTATCTTTGTCTGCAGCCAAAGTTCTACACCATCCTTCGTGAGAGACATAAGAATCCTCTCCTTTGGTCTACTCAGACTACATCTGTGTTATTATGCTTAGAAATTACAGTGCCTTCAGAAGAACTAAAACAAACTTAGAAGTCTTCTAGGATTCATTTAACAAAGTCTACTAAGCACCTGTAGGTGTCTAGTCTGCAGGAGAGAAGATTTAGGGATGTTGGGATAATAGTCATCAAATAATTAGAGACTTATAGCTCAACCTCAGAAAAACATCCCAAGCAAATAGAGTTGTTCAAATACAAAAGGCTGCTTCATTTGAGTAATTTTCAGTCACACAAGATCTTTTACTTTTAAGAAAACAACAGACAGGATTCATTAGTTGGGTTAAAGAAGGTCATCAATGCCAAGCTTTTGTTATTATAGCATCTTCAAAATCATTGATTAAGATTTTTACCAAATTGATAGAATTCTCTATACATGCCTAAGACATATAGAGTTCTAGGTTTGGGCATTCCAGGGTATTATTTTGTTACTGATGACTAATAACTTTGGACTGTTTATGAGAAATAATTTAGAATTAAGATGCTCAAATCCATGATATTTCGATTATTGTCATGATTTTGTCAATTAAGGGAAAGATAATTAGATGATCAGTATCCTAAGTTAACTTCCTTATCATGTAAAAAAATTATAATGATACCACCATTGAACCATATCCAGGAACAACTCATTTACTCCATTAATATGCAATAGGGATGATGTCTCTGTACGTCCACAGAAAATTTTACTTCCTGAAATCAGGCAAACGTGCATTTAAAAGTAATATAAGTTCTAAAATTCAAAACTCACACAAAAATCACTTTTACTGAATCACATAGCAGAAATTTCAATATCATTTTTACATACCCGTTCCTGGTCATTTTCATCCAAACTTTCTTGTCTTTCCTCTGATGATCCTTTAAATTCCAATACATGTATTAAATCTATATTAATATTTAAGCAAAACATTTTTATTGCTTAGAATTAATTTTCTTTCATAAATGAAATTCCACCATTACTGGCAATGGAAGTTATGACAGCTTTAATTTGCCTAGTTTATCTTTTATAATAAAGATATGAAATATAAGAATTCTATTTATCTAATTATTGACTTTGGCTGATGAATTTATAATCTCAAATCTATTACTACACTAAGTTTGTTGTGACATACCCATTTCAAACCAATTCAAAACCTGTGAAGACTTAAATACATATAATCTTGATGAAACTATTACATTGGAAAATTAAAGAAAAACTGAGAGACGATGTACATGTACATGATCATTTTATTAGTTAGGCTAGCAGTAACTCATATGTTGGATCAATGGCCTTTCTCAATGACTTAATACTGGAAGGGAGGGATTTATTAGACTTTATTTAGTTTCTAGAATTACAAGAGAACTAAAAACAGAGTTGGGTGAGGGGGAAATTAATAGGATTGATTATAGAGTAAAAAAGCATCATAGAGATGGGGACATAATGACACTTTAAGTGAAAATTAGTACTGAGTGGTTTAGCAACAACACCTTCCTTCTCTCTTGTGACTATGAAATGCTCAATGTTTGAATACAACCGGCAAAATTAGAGAGTTCTTTGGATATCAAGTCAGATATCCTTGAAGGATAATTTGATGATATATAAACACACAGAATCAGACTCCCTGGAGTCTGCTTCCCTCATTCAAGTTTAATAAATTTTCTTTTCATAGGAGTAGAAAAGTGATTAACAACCTAGATTTCTAAATTCATTCATTATAGGACAGACGAATTTCTGAACTACAGAAAATCATGACAGGCAGTGACATTACAAATTAATTAAAAAAAACAAAATCAATTTGATTATTTCAAAACACAGAGAACACAAAACTTAAATTTTACAAGTAAAAACACTGATCAGGAAAGAATAGGAAAAAAACGGCCTCTTCCATGGGGCCAGGTTTCATGGAGAAATAAAAGTACAGGAGCTCTGTATCATTAATGAACACTATAAACACTATAAACACTATAAACTTCGCTGATTATGTGAAGAAATTATCAGAGGAGTTTATAGTGTTAATATAACTTAATATAAATGTGGTATAAAACATTTAGTTACCTCAGAGCTAGATGGAGTATGAGATGGAGTATGATAACATGAAGAGATATTGACCGAGGTGAAAGGATAATTAACAGAACTTCTAAAAATTATATGCCACAGGTCAAACAAATCGATTGAAATAAAACCCAGATAAACAGTTAAACCTGAATATAATATAATTATCTTCACTGATGGATTTTGGATAATGATAGAATTAAAATTACATTCCCTGGTATGGTAACTGCATTCCGATGATTATATTTAATTTTGGGAAAGATAACTATGAACATATAATATTATATTAGTTTTAATCCATCTGACATATTTAATCTTTTCCTGCACTTACTCAAATTAAAATCTAGCTTTATGATTTTTACTTTTCTATGCATACTGTTTACTTTTACTTGGATTACTCTCTCATCAAAAATTAACTGTTCATGTAGTCTCTAAGAAACTATTAGTAAGATCCTTGAAGAAAAGCTTTCTTTTGTGATAACCTTTTGACAATAACTTACACTTGACTTTTCAAATTATTTAGGATTAGAAAGTTGAACCTGAACATGTGAGGTTTAACCTGTGATCTATGTCAAGAAAACTCTCAGATGAAGAAACTCTAATATCTTCTCTGTCACTTTGAGTCTTAGAGAAATGCCTAGGGACCTAAATGACTTGCTCAGGGTCTCTTAGTCAGTATGTGCCAGAGATGAGACCATGTGTTCTTGGCCTTGAGACAATTTGGCTTTGTTCAGTGACTGTATTTTAATAGAAAGAGCTGCCATTTGTTTTTGTTTGTTTGTTTGTTTGTTTTGTTTTACAAGGCAAAAAGGGTTAAGTGGCTTGCCCAAGGCCACACAGCTAGGTAATTACTAAGTCCTGAGACCAGAGTTGAACCCAGGTACTCCTGACTTCAGGGCAGGTGTTATCCACTGCGCCACCTAGCCGCCCCTGCCATTGATTTTTAAAACATCATTTTCCCCCAAATGTGATGTATTTTAATTTGACTGCAAGATAGTTTTTTTCCCGCAGAATAATCTAAGTTCTTGAATTTCATTATGTTAACTTTCACTATTTGTGACAAATTTAGCATGAAGACAGTTTACAGAGTTTAAATAGACCCTTTTAAATATGACAAGACCATAAGTAAAGGATAATGATTCATGGAAAGGATAAACACCAGAATATAAAAAGAACATCTTATTTTCTGGATCATTGAAAAGGATGGGATCTCCACCTATCCTTCACTTAATCATGACATCTTCTCAAATTATTTTACGATATTTCCCCTCATTTTCATTGTCTAATTTCTAGTCATTTTGACTTCTCAAACCCATTTATCTGCCTTTGGACCTAACATTAATGAAAAAAAAACTTATTGCAAGGTTATCAATGTTATCATAATTGCTAAATCTAACAGCCTTTACTTTAGTCTTTATCCATTATTGACTTTACAAAGCCTCAGAAATGGTTGGACACTTTTGTGGAAATAGAGATAATCAATCTGTTTTGAGGGGTTTTCCTGGTGACCTCATTCACTCTCAATGCATACCAGAATATCATCACATTTCATTAGGGTTACCAGACTGACTTACAAAGGGATTGTTTGTCATTATATAGCACCAGAATTTCAGAAAAGCATGTGACAAATTGCCTCATTTTATCTTTGTGGACAAAATGACAGAAAAAAGAACACACACAAGATAGAAGAATGAATAGATAAATGCCTAGGATACTGTTAGATTTCGTTGAATTATCTGCTCAAACTGAGACAAAATATATCAGCCATAATTGTTAGAACACTTTTATTTTTCATTTAAAGTGATATAATGTTCAGAGGAAGAGAGAATAATCTATCTGATCTCTACACACGTTCAACTTTCAAATCCTAAATATTTTGGAAAGTAAATGCACTATTTTTTAAAGGTTATTACAAAAGAAAAGTCTTCAAGGATATTAATAATAATTTCTTAGAGACTACATGAACAGATATCTTTCCATGAGGGAGTAAGACCTGACAAACCAAGTTAAAGAGAGAACAGGTTGAAAAAAATTAAAGAAATCTGTTGTTGGATTTTTTTTCTGATGTTGCCTAAAAGATTAATGAAATAATTTCTTTGGACACCACAAATTAGGACTGGAATTCTCGAGTATAGCAGAGGAATCCTGGAAGGAGGACTGCTCAAGGAATGTGGAAAAACTGAACTCAAGTGTCACCTCTGTTAAATACTGGGAGTATGATGATGAAGAAATCACTGCCATATCATAAGTAAGCCAATTCTCTGAAACCTTAAGTTTCAGAGGATGTGGTAAACAGTTTTAATAAAGGGAGTGGTCTCACACCAATGAAAATGCAGGTCTAGTCCCTATAATCAAAAAAAATTGTGACATAGACTTGAATCATAAGGAGGATGACATAACCCTTAACAGAGACAATTATTAGAGCCAATCAGCAACTACAAGTTATATATGATTATTTCTTTTCTCTCTCTTTTCATTGAATTCATACACACTCTCTCCAACACCTACTCATCTTTGTTTTTGTCTTATTTGATTTCATTTCTAATATCTTTATCAACTGATGCTCAGGCAAGTCTTCACATTGGACTACAAAAATTAAACCTTTAAGAGGTCTTAAGAATTTATGTAAAATCATATATACTACATATCTGAACTTAGGCTCCTATGCCTTCCCCAGTCCCAATGCCAAGGTCATAAATGATATTTTCTTTCTGTTTCTTAATCAGATCTACATAATCTAATTTTACCTTCAAGGAAATAACCATTAAATAAGCAGAAATCTGAATTGATAGAAATTTCTCCATGGGGAACAATGTCCAATGATAACATCATGAATTATGGCCCTATAGTAACTTACGCTGTCTGGTAGCACCATGCTGAAATGAATGATGAGAATGATGTCCAGTAGAAATACTTGGAGGTGCATCACTTCATTTAACTTCTCTACATCCATTATTAATTGATGCATTTTTCTTTGTTTTTGAATGATTTCTTCTAAAAGTAATGGTTGAGAAATATAAAGTGTCTTCTGAAAAGTTTGATTGATCAATAAGTAATATAAATAATTCAATGATATCAAAACCTTAATTGTCAGAAGTTCTTAGATCTAAATACAAATCATGCAGACCTTTAGATTTTTACCTTTCACTGATTTGAGACATTTGATTTTCAGGAAACTTTCCTCCATAAGAAAAAAATATTATTTATCATGACATAGACAGATAGACTTAAAACACTGAAATACTAGGAACTGAGAAAATTGATAGCCCACACCCAATTCTTTACCTCAAGTAACTGTCTAACAGGGAAGGAAAGAAAACCTCTAATTGGAGGAGAGTCATGAACCTCAAAACCTCACTCTGAGGAGTCAGACAAGCACAGGCATCTCCTCATCTGTATTCTGAAGAATATGCTTTCGAATATGCCTCACTTCTCTTTTTTTCCTTTTCTTTTGTTTTGCAAGGCAGTGGGGTTCAGTGGCTTATCCAAAGTCACACAGTTATGTAATTCTTGTCTGTGGCCGGATTTAAAATCAGGTACTCCTTATTGCAAGGCTGATGATCTAACCACTGCACCACCTAGCTGCTGCACTTACAACTTCTACAACACCTAGAAATCCAAGACATCAGCCACAATGCTATTGCTGGTGGAAGGCTCATGAATTAACAATGATGCTTCATGGGAACCTCATGTCTGACTTTGATGCATCCTTTGGAACTCATGTGACTTCCAGTCTCAGAAACTTACCTGCTACAAGACACTGGGGAAGCCACTATAATTAGTTTGCCAGTGATTCCTGAGGTATAAAATTAGCTAGACAAAGATATGACAATGGTCAAGAACAACTTGGGTGTTGCTACAAATTATCAGACATGACTAAAATTGTTCAACGCCAAAATATCTGTGCATGTTGTTCTTTGTGTCTTAGTTTTGTAAAAATGTAAATATATGTGTGTGTATCTGTGTGTGTTTTATGAGTGTACACATGCACATATTAATAAATAATGGAATGTATTTTAATATAATAATTTGTACATACAAAGACACAAAAATACGCAAATTTTGGAGAAAAAGACAGAACTTGACCATCTGGAAAACATCCAAGATGCCCACATGACATGTACTAAAAACCACATTGTTGAGTGTGGACTATTTGAGATAATAACCACCTTCTCTACAGTCCTTCTCCAGTATGATTATTTCTGTTCTACTTCATGCTTGATGTCCTTAATATATGCCCAGGCCTCCAAACTCCCAGAGGTTAATGATTTTTAATCTATCAGCTACAAGAATTTACTCTAATATAAATGTTGCATAAAATTAGCAATAACCATTCTGATGTCCATTTCTTCTCTGCACATTTCATGCCTCTGCCTTTAATGATTTCCAGCATCAAGCTGTGAGAGAATTCCTTCATTTGACTATCTCAACTACAAGAGAAATTCCCATGTCACAGCAATTTCTGAGCCGACATTTGGCAATAGACCTGGAAAACTCTCTTATAAGGAGAAAGAAAATTGTGAGACAGAACAACTGAAATATTTAATGAAAAGTACTATATTAAAAAGGAGACTTAGAATGCTATCACATGAAAAACAACAATTTCTCCATTTGGCATTTCCAGATCCTCAGCCTTAAAAAGGCAATCACCTATCTCCTTCATTTGATGTAGTGAAGTTATTCCAAAGGACCACTTAATGTTTGACTAAAATAAGCACAATATGGGCAGCTAGGCAGCATAGTGGAGAAAGCAAGGGCCTGGAATCAGGAGCACCTAAGGACAAAACCCTTCTCATGCTCTTGGTAATTACCAAGCTCTATGATCATGGACAAATTCATTAGCCCCATTGCCTTAGAACAAGCCAAAAATAAAGAAATGAAATCAAACTATAGAAACAAGCTGTCATTAAATCATTCTTGCTTCTCCAAGCATAAATTCTACCTCTTTCCTTGTTGGGAAGGGGCAATGTGGTTAAGTGACTTTGCCAAGGTCATGCAGCTAAGCAATTATTAAGTGTCTGAAGTGTAATTTAAAGTTAGGTAGTCTTGACTACAGAGTTGGTTCTCTAGACGCCGTGTTAATTCTCTGACCCATCTGCAATCCTTATTTCATTAATTCAGACTTGCTCCAGCTAAGCTTCTAAAAGGTATCGTAAAATACAGCATTTCACAACATTATTTTATGTACAAGAAATGACAATGGATACTTGATACATATCAAATCCTCAATCCTAAAGCTATCACTCAAAGTCTCAATCAGTATCTTAATTATGGAAAAGACTTGATACTTCTTGTAATCAGCCCAATATTAAAAGCTAACCTTCACTCTTTACATTCCTTTTGAGTACACATACTTCTTTCAGCCTATCTTCTCTCCTGGAAGGATTTTCTGCCTCCTGTTTGTTAAGCAAACTTACTATCTGACCTAAAGATCTGTAGTGAAGTCTTTATCTATTTACCAGAGTTTGCTTTGTCATTTTCCTTTGTATTCATCTGAACTCTCCTGTAAACATCATGCAAGAATATCCTCACAATCGGCCATAAAATCATCTTATTGGTTCCCAAGTGCATCCCATGGCTTATGTTTTTTTAGGACCCTTCCAGCTCTAAAATTTTTCATACTAATTCAAGTTGGTAATTACCTTAAGTAATAATGAAATCAATCATTAATGTAATTTTGAAAGGAGCAATCCATTTGAAAATCTCAAAATAACAAAAGACAATACCATTGCAGCCCAATGTGATTTGTTGTCTTCTCCCTCCAATCCAAATGCTGACATCATAGAAATTAAATATAGAAAAAAACATCAAATTATTAATTGGAGACTTAGCTACTGAGAAGAGGAAAATTGTACAAATATGTTGATTCATAACATCTCCATCAAAATTATACCCAAAACAAATTCCAGGAGACCAGAAGACATTAAGAGTATATCTTTTGGAATTAGGAATTATGGAACAGGAAGGTTCCTATTATATATGTGAGGGGCACAAAGTGGCAATTTTATTCAAAGAAATATGTGTATACAAGTAACAATTGTTTTTTTTTTATGCACACTTAATGTTTTAGTCGAAGAGGAGAATCAAAAAATTTTTCTCTTCTCCATGCTTTAGGTCAAGAACATTAAATATAAAGGTTTAACATGAAATATAAATGAAGGTATGAACATTACACATTTGACTGTTCATAAATGAAGGAATGCGATGGGATGGAAGGTTGGAGTGAAATTCTGTAGCTTAAAATATCAGTGGAAGAAAGCTGATACATTTTCCTAAAAGGGAAATTAGGAAAAAATAAAATATCAATTGAAAAACTAAGTTACAATATTTATAGTTTTTAGTGTAGTTTTAGAAAAAGAGAATTCAGTAAGCATATTCTTCAACCTGAGGGTTACCACATCATCCTAGATGATGAGGCCAGTTTCGTAATTAGCAAGTAAAATTTCCAATGTTTTGAATGTGTAAGAGAATGAACTGATTTCCTCAGGGTACTTGATAAGACTGGAAACTCTAAAACCAGTGCAAATATGAAATGAAAGAAATTTCCCCACATGGAATGATGTCCAGTGAGGACATCATGAATCATGGCCCTATCATAACTTACCCAGTCCAGTAGAAGGAAGGTCAGATGAATGAAGAGAATGATATCCTGTAGAAATACTTGGAGGTGCACCACTTGGTTTAACTTCTCTAGATCCCTTATTAGTTAATGCATTTTCTAAGATTATTTTGAATGCTTTATTCTAAAAGTAATAGAAAAGAAATGTAAAGTGTCCTCAGAAAACTTTGATTACTGCATAACTAATACATATGATCCAACAGTATCGAAAGTACTTTAATGGTCAGATGATCTTAGATGTAAAAGTGAAATCATGCAAACCTATCTGTCTTTCCCTTCAGTTATTTGAGACAGTTGATTTGTAGGAAAATTCCCTCCATAAGAAAAAATATTAGTTTTCATGATATAGACTGAAAAATGTTATAATTCTCAAGTGAAAAACATTAAAATACTAAGTTAGGTTTTCTTTTTCTTTCTTTTTTTTTTGCAAAGCAAACAGGGTTAAGTGGCTTGCCCAAGGCCACATTGCTAGGTAATTATTAAGTGTCAGAGACCAATTTGAACCCAGATACTCCTGACTCCAGGGCCTGTGCTTTATCCACTACAGCCCCTAGCCGCCCCCTACTGATTTCTTAATGTGAAGTAAGAAACCCTTTGTTTGGAGGACAGAGGTATGAACCTCGAAGTCCTCTGTTTGTGGAGTTGGGCCAGAACAATCATATCCTCATATCTATTCTGGCAGAGCAACTTTAGAATGTCTGTCTTCTTTTCAAAGACCTAGAAATCCAGGACAAGGGTCATGGAACTTCACCTAATAATTTCACACTAATCCCATTGCTGGAGGAGGGCTCATGAATTCACAATGACACTTCATGGAGATCTCATGTCTGACTTTGATGCATCATTAGGAACCCATCTGACTTCCAGGCTCACATACTTACCTGTCACGTGACCTTGGGTTAGCCACTAAAATTGGTTTGCCAAAATTTCCTTGGACAAAAAATTAGCTAGGCAAAGATATGGCAAAGGGCTTTAGTCCCATTGTCAAGAACAACCTGAATGCTGCTACAAAGTAACACACATGACTGAAACTGTTCAACAACAACATATTTCTGTGCATATTGATCCATGTTTCTTACTGTCATAAAAATGTAAATATAGATGTATGTGTGTGTGTGTACAAACATGCATATTCATAAATATTGGTATGTATTCTGGTATACTAATTTGTACATTCAACACACACAAATGTGAAAATTCTGGAGAAACACACAGAACTTAACCATTTGGAAAACCTGCAATGATGACGAGGCCCATCTCACTTGTACTGAAAAAAAACCATTGCTGAGAGTTGAGTATTTGATTCAATTACTACCTTCTCTACAATTCTCCTCCATTGGGATTATTTCTGCTCTTCTTCATCCTTGATGACCTTAATATATGCACAGGCCTCCAAACTACCATAGATTCACAATTTTTAATCTATTGGCTACAAGATTTTACTCTACTATAAATGTTGCATAAAATTAGCAATAACCATTCCGATGGCCCTTTCTTCTCTGCACACTTCATGCTTCTGCCTTTAATGATTTCCAGCATCCTTCATCTGACTATCTCAGCTACAAGAGAAATTCCCATGTCACAGTGATTTCTGAACCTACATTTGGTAATAGACCTGGAAAACTCTCTTATATGGAGAAAAAAATTGAGGCAATCTGTGAGATAGCACAACTGAAATATTTCATGAAAAGTACTATATTAAAAAAGAGCCTTAAAATGCTATCACATGAGAAACAACACTTTCTCCACTTGGCATTTCCAGAACATGAGCCTTAAAAAGGAAATCACCTACCTCCTTCATCTGATGTTGTGAATTTATTCTAAAATACCACATAATGTTTGACTAAAATAAGCACTAGATGGGCAGCTAGGCAGCATAGTGCAGAGAGCAAGGGCCTGGAATCAGGAGAACCTAAGGACAAAACCCTTCTCATGCTCTTGGTAATTAACGAACTCTATGATCATGGCCAAATTCATTAGCCCCATTGCCTTAGAACAATCCAAAAATAAAGTAATGAAATCAAACTATAGAAACAATCTGTCATTAAATCATTCTTGCTTCTCCAATCATGAATTCTACCTCTTTCGTTGTTGGGAGGGGGCAATGTGTTTAAGAGACTTGCCCAAAGTCACACAGCTAAGTAATTATTAGGTGTCTGAAGTCTGCTTTGAAATCAGGTAGTCCTGACTACAGAATTGGTGCTCTAGACACTGTGTTAAATAGCTGATCCATCTGCAATCCTTATTTCATCAATTCAGACCTGCTTCAGTTAAGTTTCTACACTGAGGACTAAAAGTTACCCTAAAATGCAACAATTCACAATATTATTATATGCATAAGAAATGACAAAAGATACTTGACACATATAAATTCCTCAACCCTAAATCTATCACTCAAAGTCTCAATCAGTATCTTAATTATGGAAAAGAATTGATGCTTCTAGTTATAAACCCAATATTAAAAGCTAACCTTCACTCTTTACATTCCTTTTGAGTACCCTTACTTCCTTCAGCCTATCTTCTCTCCTGGGAGGACTTTTCTGCCTCCTCTTTGCTAACCAAACTTACAATCTGACCTGAAGCTCTGTAGTGAAATCTTTTCCTATTATACAGAGTTTACTTTTTCATTTTCATTGCAGGAATACCCTCACAATCAGCCATAACATCATCTCATTGGTTCCCAAGCGTATCCCATGGCTTATGGTTTTTAGTGCCCTCCCCGCTCTAAAATTTTCATTCTAATTCAAACTGGTAATTAACTTGAATAGTAATCAAAGCAATCATTAATGTAATTTTGAAAGGAGAAAATTTCAAAATGACAAAAGACAATACCTTTGCAGCCCAATGTGATTTGTAGTCTTCTCCTTCTTCCAATCCAAATGCTGACATCATAGAAATTAAATACAGAAAAAGGTCAAATTATTAATTGGAGATGCAGTTACTGAGAAGAGGAAAATTGTACAAATATGTTGACTCATAATATCTCCAGCAAAATTAGCTCCTCAAAGAAATTCTAGGAGACCAGAAAAGATTAAGAGCGTATCTTTTGGATTTAGGAATCATGGAACAGGAAGGTTACTATTATAAATGTGAGGGGCACAAAGTGGAAATTTTATTCAAAGAAATATGTTTATATAAATAACAACTGGTTTTGCTAATGAACACTTAAAATTTTGGTAGAAGAGGAGAATCAAAAAAATGTTTCTCTTCAAAATGCTTCTTAGGTCAAGCACATTAAATATAAAGGTTTAACATGAAATATAAATGAAGGTATGAACATTAATCCCTTGAATGTTCATGACTGGATTAATGTGATGGGATGGAAGATTGGAGGGAAATTCTGTAGCTAAAAAATCTGCATATATCTGTGGCAGAAAGCTGATCAATTTTCATATCATGAAATTAGGAAAAAATAAAATAACAATTGAAAATCTATGTTACATGTTTATAGTTCTTAGTGACATTTTAGAAAAAGAGAATTCGGTATACATATGTTTCAACCTGAGGGATACGACATCATCACAGATGATGAGGGCAGTTTCACAATTAGCAAGTACCATTTCCAGTGTTTTGAATGTGTAAGACAATGAACTGATTTCTCCAGGGTACTCGATAAGACTAGAAACTCTAAAACAAGTGCAAATCTGAAATGAAAGAAATTTCCCCACATGGATTAATGTTCAATGTGGACATTGTGAATCATGGCTATGTAATACCTTACCCTGTCCAATAGCTCCAAGCTCAAATGAAGATGCATCACGTGGTGTAACTTCTCCAGGTCCCTTATTAATTAAGGCATTTCCTTTCAATGTTTTGAATGCTTTTTCCTAAAAAATAATGAATGAGAAATTTAAAGGGTACTTGGAAATTTAGGATTAATCTATAACCAATATAAATAATGCAATAGTATGTAAAGTATTTTAATGGTCAGATGCTTTTAGATCTAAAACCAAATCATGGAAACCTTTCATTTGGTCACTTCACTTATCTGAGACATTTGATTTATGAGAAATTTTCTTCCATAAGAAAAAAAACTAGTTTTCCTGGTATAGAATGACAAATGTTATAACAATCACAAGAAAAACATTGAAATACTAGGAACTGAGAAAACTGATGGACTACACAATTCATAACATCAAGAAATGATCTAACAGGGAAGGGAAGAAAACCCCTGATTTGGAGGATAGAGTCACGAACCTCAAATCCTCCCTTTGAGGAGTTAGACCAGCACAGTCATCTCCTCATCTCACTCTGACAGAACAGCTTTCAAATATCTCTGTCTTCTTCTCCAAGACCTAGAAATCCAGGACATCAGCCATGGCACTCTACCTAATCAACTCACACTGATCACAGTGATGAAGGAAGGCTCATGAATTTACAATGATTCTTCAAGAGGTTCTCATATCTGATTGTTGCATCATTTGGAACCCATCTGACATCAAGACTCAGAAACATACCTTCTCCGTGACTCTGAGGAAGTCATGTAAATTCGTTTGCCACAGTTTCTTTGGTATAAAATTAGCGAGACAAAGATATGGCAATGGGATTTGGTCCCATTGTCAAGAACAAACTGAATGTTGCTACAAAGTATCAGACACGACTGAAATTGTTCAACACCGAAATATTTGGGTATGATGATCTTTCATTCTTACTGTCATAAAATGTAAATATTTATATATAAATACATATGTATGTTTGTGTCTGTGTGTATTTTACATGTGTACACACATACATATTTTTAAATATTGGTATTTATTTTGGCATACTAATTTGTACATACACAGCTACACAAATGTGCAAATTCTAGAGAAAGACAGAACTTGACTATCTAGAAAACTTCCAATGATACGCACAGCACTTGTACTGAAAAAACCATTGCTGAGTGTTGAGTATTCTAGACAATTACCACCTTTTCTACAGTTCTCCTTCAGCGGGATTACTTCTGTTCTTGTTCTGCTTGATGTCCTTAATATATGCCCAGACCTCCCAACTCCCAGAGGTTCATGATTTTTAATCTATCAGCTATAAGATTTTATTCTAAGTGTTGCATAAAATTAGCAATAACCATTCCGATGGCCCTTTCTTCTCTGCACACTTCATGTTTCTACCTTTAATTATGCCCCACATAAAGCTATGAGTGAATTCCTTCATTTGTCTGTCTCTACTAGAGGAGAGATTCCCATGTCGCCATGATTTCTGATCCTACATTTGGCAATAGAAATAGGGAAAACCCAATGACTTTGCAGAACACTGTGGCAATCTATGAGATTGCTCAATGTAAATATTTCCTGAAAAGTACCATATTAAAAAGGAACCTTAGACTGCTATCATATAAGAAACAACAATTTCTCCATTCAGCATTTCCACATCCTCAGCCTTAAAAAGTCAAACACCTATCTCCTTGGTTCGATGTAGTGAAGTTATCCCATAGGACAGCTTAATGTTTCACTAAAATAATCAAGATATGGGCACCCAGGTGGCATAGTGGAGAGAGCAAGGGCCTGGAATTAGGAGGAACTGAGGACAAAACCATTCTCACACTCTTGAAAATTATCAAGCTCTATCATCATGGACAAATTCCTAAGCATTACAAAGCAAAATAAAGAAACAAAATCAACTCTAAAAACAAGTTGTCATTAAATCTTTGTTACTTCTTGAATCATGGTCAAGTTCTGTCTCTTTGTTGGGGAGGAGGCAATGGGATAAATGACATGCCCAAGGTCATACAGCTAAGCAATTATTGAGTGTCTGAAGTCTGATTTGAAATCTGGTAGTCCTGACTACAGTGTTAGTGCTCTAGACACTGTTAAATAGCTGACCCATTTGCCATCCTTATTTCATCAAATTAGACCTGTTCAAGTTAAGCTTCTGCACGGAGCACTAAAAGTTATTCGAAAGTACATTTCAAAATATTATTTAATGTATAAGAATTAACAATGGATCCTTGATTCATATCAAATCAAATCCTAAAGCTATCATTCCAAGTCTCAATCAGTTTCTTAATTACTGAAAAGACTTCATGCTTCTCATCTTAAGCCATATATAAAAAGCTAACCCTCACCTTTTACGTTCATTTTGAATACCCTTTTTTCCTTCAGACTATCCTCTCTACTGGAAGCATTTTATGCCTCATCTTGGCCAAACAAAATTACAACCTAGACAAAAGCTCTATAATGAAGTCTTTTCATATTTACAAGTTTACTTTCTCATTTCCCTTTGTATTCATCTGAGCTCTCCTGTAAACCTCATTCAGAAATTCCCAAACAATTGACCATAAAAATCATCTGCTGGCTCCAAGACTGATCCCATAGCTTATTATATTTAGATTCATTGCGGTTCCAAAATTTTCATTCTAATTCAACTTTAGCAATTACATTGAGTAGTAAAGAAATCAATCAGAAATGTAATTTGGAAAGCAGCAATCCATTAGAAAATTTCAAAAGAAAAATAGAAAATACCATTGTATCACAAAGTAATTGATAGTCTTCTCCTTCCAATCCAAATGCTGACATCATAAAAATGAAATACAGAAAAAGGCCACATTATTAACTGGAGACATGACTAATGAGAAGAGGAAAATTGTACAAATATGCTGAAGCATGATGTCCCAAGGAAACCCCCCAACCCAAATTCCAGGAGACCAGAAGAGATCAAGAGAGTAACTTTTGCATTTAGGAATTAGGGACAAGGAAGGTCCCAATTACGAATGTGAGGGGCTAAACGACAATTTTGTAAAAAGACATTTGTAAAAGTTGGTTTTCCAAATGCACGCTTAATATTCTGGCTAAAGAGGAGAAACAAGAAAAAGTTACATTTAATATACTTCATAGGTCAACACATTAAATATATAGGTTTATCATGAAACATAAAGGTATGAACATTATTCACTTGCCTATCTGTTCATGATTGACGGAATGTGATGGGATGGAAGGTTGGAGGTAAAGTATGTAGCTAAAATATGTGTGTATAAATATATACACACATATATGTAAACATATATATATATATATATATATATATATATATATATATATATATACATATATATCTGTGGATTAAGGCTTACAAACTTTGATATCTGGAACCTGGGAAAAAATAAAATATCAACTGAAAAAAGTTAAAATACTTATAGTTTTTAGTGCCATTTTCTCAAAAAGAGAACTCAGTAAGCATATTAATCAAATTGAGAGACACCACATCATCATAGATATGGGGGCAGTTTAGCAATTAGCAAGTACCATTTGCAATGTTTTGCATGTGTAAGACAATGAATTGAATTCCCCAGGGTATTCGATAAGACCAGAAACACTAAAACAAGTGTCAATCAGAATTGATAGAAATTTCCCCAGTGGGAATAATGTACTATAAGGACATCATGAATCATGACACTATAGTAACTTACCCAGTCCACTAGAACCAAGGTCAGATGGATGATGAGACTGATGTCCAGTAGAACTAATTGGAGGTGCATCACTTGGTTTAACTTCTGTAGATCCTTTATTAGTGAATGCATTTCCTATGATGTTTTTAAATGCTGTTTTCTAAAAGTAATAGAAGAGAAATGTAAAGTTTCCTTGGAATACTTTGATTAATGCATAAGTGATAGATATGATGCAATGATATCAAAAGTACTTTAATGGTTGGATGATCTTAGATCTAAAAACGAAATCATGCAAACCTATCTATCTTTCCTGTCACTTATTTGAGACAGTTGATTTATAGGAAAATTTCCTCCATAAGAAAAAAAGATTAGTTTTCATGATATACACTGAAAAATGTTATTCTCACTTGAAAAACATTAAAATACAAGGAACTGAAATAATTGATGAACTACTCAAATCTTAATGTGAAATTATGGTCTAAGATGGAAGGTAAGAAACAATTTCTTTTGGAGGACAGAGGCATGAACCTCAAAAACCTCCATTTGTGGAGTTGGACCAGAACAATCATATCCTCATCTCTATTCTAACAGAGCAGCTTTGGAATATCTCTGTCTTCTTTGCAAAGACCCTAATCCAGGAGAAGGGCCATGGAACTTCACCTAATCATTTCACACTAATCCCATTGCTGGAGGAAGGCTCATGAATTCACAATGACACTTCATGGGGATCTCAAGTCTGACTTTGATGCATCATTAGGAACCCATCTGACTCCCAGGCTCAGACACTTAACCTGATTGGGACCCTGGGCTAGCTACTAAATTTGGTTTGCCAAAGTTTCCTTAGGCATAAAATTAGCTACACAATGATATGGGAAAGGGCTTTAATCCCATTGTCAAGAAAAACCTGAATGCTGCTACAAAGTATAAGATATGATTGAAACTGTTCAACAACAAAATATATCTGTTCATGTCGATCCATGTTTCTTACTTTCATAAAAATGTCAATATGTGTGTGCGCATGTGTGTGTGAGTGTACAAACATACATATTTATAAATATTGGTATGTATTTTGGTATACTAATTTGTACATTCACAAACCCACAAATGTGAAAATTCTGGAGGAAAAAAAAACAGAACTTGACCATTTGGAAAACATCAAATTATGATGACACCCACCTCACTTGTACTGAAAAAAACCATTGCTGAGAGATGAGTATTCGATACAATTACTACCTTCTCTACAATTCTCCTCCAGCAGGATTATTTCTGTTCTTCTTCATGCTTGATGCCTTTAATATATATATACACCAAGGCCTCCAAACTCCCAGAGCTTCATGATTTTTAACCTATCTGGAGCAAGGTTTTACTCCACTATAAAAGTTACATTAAATTACCAATAACCATGCCAATGGCCCTTTCTTCTCTGCACACTTCATGGCTCTGCCTTTGATGATTTCCAACATAAAGTTGTGACAGAATTCATTCACTTGCCTGTCTCAACTACAAGAGAAATTCTCATGTCACCTGGATTTCTGATCCTAAATTTCGCAATACACCTGGAAAACCCTCTGACATTAGCAAAAAATTGTAGCAATCTATGAGGTAGCTCAATTTAAGAATTTCCAGAAAAGTCTCATATGAAAAAGAAACTTTAGACTGTCATCATACGGAAAACAACAATTTCTCAATTTTACATTTTGAATTCCTAGCCTTAAAAGGCCAATCAGCAATCTCCTTCATTCAATGTGGTGAAGTTACTCCAAAGGACAGCTTCATATTGCACTAAAACAAGCAAGATATGGGCACCTAGGTGGCATAGAGGAGAGAGCAAGGGCCTGTAATCAGAAGGACCTGAGGAAAAACAATTCTCACACTCTTGACAATTACCAAGTTCTATGAACATGAACAAATTCCTTAGCCCCACTGCCTTGAAACAAGCCAAAAACAAAGAAATTAAATCAACCTGTAGAAACAAGCTCTCATTAAATCTTGCATACTTTTCATGTCCTGAATTCTTCCTCTTTCCTTGTTAGAGAGGAGGCAATGTGGTTAAGTGACTTGCCTAAGATCACACAGCTAAGCAATTACTAAATGTCTGAGGTCTGCTTTGAAGTCAGGTTGTCCTGACTACACAGTTGGTGATCTAGACACTGTGTTAAATAGCTGACACATCTGCAATCCTCATTTCATCAATTCAGACCTGCTCCAGTTATGCTTCCACACTGAAAACTTAAGACTAAATCACAAAATTTCAAAATATTATTTTGTGTATAAGAAATGACCATGGATCCTTGATGCATTATCAAATTCTCCATCAAAGCTATCACTCAAAGTCTCAATCAATATCTCAATTATGGAAAAGACTTGAGACTTCTTTTTAACAGCCCTATGTCAAAAGCAAACCCTCACTCTTTACATTCCTTTTGAGTATCCTTACTTCCTTCAGCCTGTCTTCTCTCCTGGAAGGATATTCTGCCTCCTCTTTGCTAACCAAAATTTCAACCTGACCTAAAGCTCTTTAATGAAATCTTTTCCTATTTACCAGAGTTTACTTTGTAATTTTCATTTGTGTTCATCTGAGCTCTAAACATCATGTAGGAATACACTCACAATCAGCCATAAAATCATCACACTATTTCTCAGGTCTAACCCATGGCTTTATGATTTTTAGGTCCCTTCCAACTCTAAAATTTTCGTTCAAATTCAACTTTGGTAATTACCTTGAGTTGTACAGAAATCAATCAGGAAAGTAATTTTGAAAGGAGCAATCCAATAGAAAATTTTAAAATAACAATAGAAAATACCATTGCAACCCAATGTGATTGATAGTCTTCTCCTTCTTCCAATCCAAATGCTGACATCATAGAAATTAAATATAGAAAAAAAAAGTCAAATTATTAACTGGAGACACGGCTACTGACAAGAAGAAAATTGTAAAAATATGTTGATTCATAACATCTCCAGCAAAATTAGCACCCCCCCAAAAATTCTAGGAGACCAGAAGAGATTAAGAGAGTATCTTTATGATTCAGGAATTATGGAACAGGAAGGTTCCCATTATGTATGTGAGGGGCACCAAGTGGCAATTTTACACAATAAATGTGCGTATATAAAATACAATTGTTTTTGCTAATACACACTTTATATTTGTGGTAGAAGAGGAGAAAAAAATGCTTCTTAGGTCAAGCAGATTAAATATATAGGTTTAACACAAAATATAAAGGTCTGAACATTATATACTTAACTGTTCATGACTGAAGGAATGTGATGGGATGGAAGGTTGTAGGGAAATTCTGTAGCTCAAAAGTCTGTATATATCTGTGGAAGAAGGCTGATAATTTTTCATATGTGTAAAATGGGAAACAAAAAATATCAAAAGAAAAACTAAGTTAAAATGTTTATAGGTTTTAGTGTCATTTTAGAAAAAGGGAATTTGGTAAGCATGTTCTTCAACTTGAGCAATACCACATCATCAAAGATGATGGGGGCTGTTTAGCAATTAGCAAGCACCATTTCCAATATTTTAGATGTGTAAGACAATGAACTGATTTACCCAGGGTATTCAACAAGACTTGAACTCTAAAACAAGAGCCAAACTTTATTGATAGAAATTTACCCACTGGGAATAATGTTCAATCATGACAACGTGTATCATGGCCTTATAGTAACTTACCCTGTCCAGTGGCACCAAGCTCAAATGAATTATGAGAATGAGGTCCAGTAGAAATACTTGGAATTGCATCACTTGTTGTAGCTTCTCTAGGTCCATTATTAATTAATGCATTTCTTTTCTTTGTTTTGAATGATTTTTCCTAAAAATAATAGATGAGAAATGTAAAGTGTCCTCTGAAAATTTTGATTAATCTATAACTAATATAAATAATGCAACAGTATCTAAAGTACTTTAATTGTCAGATTTCTTAGATCTAAGAACCAAATCATACAAACCTTTCAATTTTTCCCTTTACTTATTTGAAAAATTTAACTTATAGGAAAATTTCCTCCATAGGAAAAAATATTACTTTTCATAATATAGATTGATAAATATAGTAACTCTCACTAGAAAAACAATGAAATCCAAGGAACTGAGAAAATTGAAGCAATACGCAATCTTTAACTCAGGTAATGAGCTTTTTTTTTCTTTTTTCTTTTTTTTGCAAGGAAATGGGTTTAAGTGGCTTGCCCAAGGTCACACAGCTAGGTAATTATTAAGTGTCTGGGGCCAGATTTGAACTCAAGTAATCCTGACTCCAGGGCTGGTGCTCTATCCCCTGCTCACACTAACCACCCCCTTCAGGTAATGATCTTACAGGGAAGGTAAGAAACCCTGATTGGAGGAGAGAGTCATGAACCTCACAATCTCCATCTGATGAGGTAGACCAGAACAGTCTTCTCCTCATCTCTACTCTGACAGAACAGTGTTGGAATATCTCTGACTTCTTCTCCAAGACCTAGAAATACATGACATCAGCCATGGCACTCCACCCATTGCTGGAGGAAGGCTCATGAATTTACAATGACTCTTCAAGGAGACCTCATATCAGACTCTGTTGCATCACTAGGAACCCATTTGACTTCAAGACTCAGAAACTTACCTACTATGTGACCCTGGGGAAACCATGAAAATTGGTTTGCCAAAGTTTCCATAGGTATAAAATTAGCAAGACAAAGATGTGACAAAGGGCTTAAGTCCCATGGTCAAGAATAACCTGAATGTGGTTACAAATTATCAGACTTGACCAAAATTGTTCAAAAACAAACTATTTATGTGTTATGTTGATCTGTTTTTCCTACTTTCATAAAAATATATATATATATATATATATATATATGTATATATGTGTGTATGTGTGTGTGAGTATGCACGTTTATGAGTGTTAACACATACATTTTTAAAATATTGGTATATATTTTTGCATATTAATTTATAAATTCACACACATGTGTATATTCTGGAGAAAAAGACATAAGGAAAACTTCAAATGATGACTATATCATTTGTCGTGAAAAATCCTTTGCTGGGGGCTGAGTATTGTATACAATTACCACCTTCTCTACAGTTCTCCTCCAGGGGGATTATTTCATCTCTTTTTCATGTTTCATGACTTTAATATTTATACGCTGGCCTCCAAACTGCCAAGTGATACAAGTATTTCTGCCTAGTACAAGATTTTACTCCACTATAAATCTTCCATAAAATGAGCAATAACCAAGCCGATGGCCCTTTCTTCTCATGCTTCTACATTTGATTATTTTCCACATACAGCTGTGAGTAAATTCCTTCACTTGCCTATCTCAACTACAAGAGAAATTACCATGTCACTGCAATTTCTGATCCTACATTTCGGAATAGACCTGCAAACTTTTCAACAAAGTTGGGCAATTTATGAGATAGTTCAATATAAATATTTCCTGAAAAGAACTATATCAAAAAGGAACCTTAGAGGGATATCATATAAGAAACAACAATTTCTCCATTCTGCATTTCCAAATCGTCAGCTTTAAAAAGTCCAAGACATGTCTCCTTCATTCCATGTAGTGAAGTTATCCCAAATGTTTCACTAAAATAACCAAGATATGGGCATCTAGGCGGCACAGTGGAGAGAGCAAAGCCCTGGAATCAGGAGGAACTCAGGACAAAACCATTCTCACATTTTTGATAATTACCAAGCTCTAGGATCATGGACAAATTCCTTAGCTCCATTGCCTTGGAACAAGTCAAACATGAAGAAATTAAATCAAACCATAGAAATAAGCTGTCATTAAATCTTTCTTATTTCTGCAGTCATGAATTGTTCCTTGTTCTAGGCTGGGGAGAAGGCAATGACGTTAAGTAATTTGCCCAAGGTCACGCAGCTAAGTAATTATTGTCTGAGGTCTGATTTGAAGTCAGGTAGTCCTGACTACAGAGTTGATGCTCTAGACACTGTGTTAAATAGCTGACACATCTGCAATCCTTACTTCATCAGTCCAGACCTGCTGCAGTTAAGCTTCTACACGAAGGACTAAAAGTTATTCTAAAATACATTTCAAAATAGTATTTTATGTAAAAGAAATGGCAATAGAGCCTTGTTGTATATCGAATCCTCAATCCTAAAGCTATCATTCCAAGTCTCAATCAATATCTTAATTATTGAAAAGACTTGACAGTTATTGGTATAAGCCCTATATTAAAAACTAACCCTTACTCTTTACATTCCTTTTCACTTCACTTTACATTCACTTCCTTCAGCCTATCCTCTCTCCTGGAAGGATTTTCTGCCTCCTCTTTGCCAACCAAACTTTCCACCTAACCTAAACCCATTTAATGAAATTTTTTTTCTTATTTATCATTGTCATTTGTCACTTGTCACTTCCCTGTGTTTTCATCTGAGCTCTCCTGTAAACATCATGCAGGAATTCCCTAACAATTGCAGGTAAAATCATTTCATTGTTTCCCAGGTCAATCCCATAGCTTATTATTTTTAGAACCATTCCAGCTCTAAAATGCTCATTCTAATTCAACTTTGGCAATCACCTTGAGTTGTAAATAAATAAATCAGAAAGGTAATTTAGAAAGCAGCAATCCATTTGAAAATTTCAAACTAACAATATAAAATATCATTGCATCACAATTTGATTGATGATCTCCTTCTTCCAATCCAAATGCAGATATCATAGAAATTAAATGTAGAACAAAAGATCATACTATTAACTGGAGGCACGGATAACGAGAAGAGTAAAACTCTATAAATATACTGATTAATAATGGCTCCAGCAAAAATAACCCCACTAAAATTCCAGGAGACAAGAAGAGATTAACAGTCACTTTTGGATTTAGGAATTATGGACCAGGAAGATTCCTATTACTAATGTGAGGGGCAAAGTGCCAAATTTACATTAAGAAATATGTGTATGTAAATAATGATTGGTTTTCCTAATGCACAAATAGTGTTCTGCTAGTAGAGGAGAAGCAAAAAAAATCTTTATATTTAATGTACTTCTTTAGGTCAAAACATTAACTAGATGGGTTGAACATGAAACATGGAAGTATGAACATTAAACACTTGACTTTTCATGATTTAAGGAATGTGATGGGAAGGAAGGTTGGAGGGAAATTCTGTAGCATAAAAATATGCATATATCTTTGAATGAAGGCTGAGAAACTTTCATATCAGCAAACAGAGAATAAAATATCAATTGAAAAACTAAGTTACAATATTTATCGTTTTAGTGCCATTTTACAAAAAGAGAATTCAGTAAGCATATTCTTCAACCTGTGGGATACCAAATCATCATAGATGATGGGGGCAGTTTAGCAATTACAAGTACCATTTCCAATGGTTTGGATGTGTAAGACAACGAACTGATTTACCCAGGGTACTTGATAAGATTTGAACTCTAAAAGAAAAGCCAATCTTAACTGATAGAAATTGCCCCACTGGAAATAATATTCAATGATGATGACATTGTGAATCATGGCCTTATAGTAACTTACCTTTTCCAGTAGCACCAAACTCAAATGAATGATGAGAATGAGGGTCAGTAAAAGTACTTGGAGTTGCATCACTTGGTGTAGCTTCTCTAGGTCCATCATTATTTAATGTGTTTCCTGTCATTTTTTTGAATGATAATGATTAAAGGACGAGAAATATAACGTGATGATGGAAAATTTTGATTAATCTACAACTAATATAAATAATGAAATAGTATCTAAAGTACTTCAATTGTCAGACATTCTTAAATGTAAGAATGAAAGAAATAATGCAAACCTTTAGATTTATAGGAAAATTCCTTCATAAGAAAAAATAATAGTTTTCATGATATAGACTGAAAAATGTTATAACTCTCACTAGAAAAACATTGAAATACTATGAACTTAGAAAATTGATGGACAACACAATTATTAACCTCAAGTAATAATCTAACAGGGAAGGTAAGAAACCCTCTGATTGGAGAGGAGCCAGAAATCTCTAAACCTCCATTTGAGGACGTAGACCAGTACAGTCATCTCCTCATCTCTCTTCTAACAGAACAGCTTTGGAATATCTCAGACTTCTTCTCCAAGACCTAGAAATCCAAGACATCAATGGTGGCATTCCAGTAATCATTTCATATGGATCCCACTGCTGGAAGAAGGCTCATGAATTTACCATAACCCTTCAAGGATACCTCATGTCAGTCTTCGTTGCATCATTTGGAAACAATCTGACTTCCAGGCTCAGACACTTAACAGCTATGTGACCCTGGGCAAGCCACTAAACTTTGTTTGCCAGATTCCTTCTGTATAAAATTAGCAAGACAAAAATATGACACTGGGGTTTAGTCCCATGGTCAAGGACAATCTGAAAGTTGCTACAAAGTATCAGACAAGACTGGAATTTTTCAACACCACATTCCCGTGTTATGTCAATCTATGTTTCTTTCTTTCATAAAAATGAAAGTATTATTTGTTTGTGCATGTGTATGTATACTCGTGAGTGGACATGGACATATATTCTTAAATACTTGTATGTATTTTGTTATAACAATTTGTCCATTCACAGACACAGAAATCTGCAAATTCTAGAGAAAAAGAAACAACTTGACCATCTGGAAAACTTCCAATGATGCCTATATCACTTTTACTGAAAAAAACCATTACCACCTCCTCTAAAGTTCTCCTCCAGTGGCATTATTTCCTGTTTTTCTTCATGCTTGAAGCCTTTGATATATATCCAGGCCTCCAAACTCCAAGAGGTTCATGATCTACCTGGTACAAGATTTTACACCACTATAGATGTCGCATAAAATGGGCAATAAGCATGGGATTGGCCCTTTCTTCTCTGCATAATGCCTCTACCTTTGATTATATTCCATATAGAGTTCTGAGTAAATTCCTTCACTTGCCTGTCTCAACTATAAGAGAAATTCCCATTTCACTGTGATTTCTGATCCTATATTTGGCAATAGAACTGGAGAACCCTCTGAATTGGCAAAAAACACTGGCAATCTATGAGACAGCTCACTTTAAATATTTCCTGAAAAATGTAACCTTAGGCTGCCATCCATATAAGAAACAACAATTTTTCAATTCCGCATTGGCAAATCCTCAGTCTTAAAAAGTCCATCACCTGTCTCTTTCATTTAATGTAGTGAAGTTATCCCAAAGGACAACTTATGGTTTCATTAAATAAGCAAGAAATGGGCACCTAGGTGGCATAGTGGAGAGAGAAAGGGTCTTGGAATAAGGAGCATCTGAGATCAAATCCATTCTCACACGCTTGATAATTAGCAAGCTCTAGGATAATGGACAAGCCCAAAATAAAGAAATTAAATCAAACTTTAGGAACAAGCTGTCATTAATACTTTCTTACTTTTCCAATCACAAATTCTTCCTCTTTCTTTGTTGGGGAGGAGGCAATGGGATAGGTGACTTGCCCAAGGCTCCACAGCTAAGCAATAGTTATTAGGAGTCTGAGGTCAGAATTGAAGTCAGGTAGTCCTGAAGACAGAGCTGGTGCTCTACTGTCTTCTGAGTTTAATTCTGTGATCCTGTAAATAAATAAATTACAGTAGAAAGGCTAAATACTTGTGTGTCTAGAAGCTCTTCATGAGAGAGTGCATGTATGAACATGGAAGTGGAGACAGGGCCCTCAGGTACCCGTTAATTGTTCTCTTAGAAGCTAGCAAGAGCCAGGGCAGAGTAGGAGTGAAGTATATTGGATTAGAGGGAAGAAAACTAGATGTGAGGTCTGAAAGCAGAAAGTCATTTTGGATGGGGAAAATAAAGGGAAATAACTAAGGTTAAGTAAACACCCCAATATTTTGAATAGTATCAAGAGCATGAAACCTGGAGTTCTCCATGGCATTTATTCTTCCTAACATTGATTCTTCTACATGAATCCATGTTATATCAATTCATACTTTGATTTTTTTAGACATTCATGAGCAGTAACCACATGGTGCTCCCCATTTACTCCTCACTTCTACTTTTCCCTATCTAATCATCATTCTAAAATTTTAAGCTAATAAGGACCTTTGATCGTCTTCACATCATCACTCTTCAGATGGGAAAATTGAACATCAGAGTCTCTTGGGCTTGCTCAGAGTTGCATAGCTAGCATGTCTCAGAGCCAGGATGTAAAATCAGTTCCTCCAATTCCAAAGCCAATATTGGATGCACTATAGCATAGGAATGCCTGTGATAAGTCTAGGAATAAATTAATTCTTTTTACTACAATTCAAAGGGAAGACTGGACTTCTTCAAAAGGAAGTTTTTGGAAACTCTCAAGGAATAAAACTATTGTACAGAAGACATGGAAACAGTTAAATGTATAGAATCACTGAAATCCTATGCAAAGTTGACTAAAATTGAGGGACAGATTGGCAAATGTAGTTTGCTTTTACGACATGTTTTCTAAGGGGTATGGCCTTACTAGAAGAATATTTTATTTGGAGTTTAAAAAAAGTTAATTAACATAACTTAGGCACCATGATAATTGTTAGGGTTACAAAGAAAAAGCAAAAAGATGTCCTTCCTTTAAATAACTTATATCCTAAAAAAGGAAAAAATCATGTACATGTACATGTACATTCAGGAATAATAGCAGTTACAGTAATTTTAACGAAGTAGGTAATGTTATTATTTCAAAGATGAGAAAGTAAAGTAGACAAAAGTTTAAATGACTTCCCCAGGGTCTCACAGCTAGTGAGAATCTGAGTCTGGATTTGAACTCAGATCTTCTTGATTCCAGGTCCAGAGTTCTATGCATTAGGATGCCATCTTGCTGCTCTCTGCTTTCATGGAAGGTAATCTTAAAGGGGAAGGCATAAGCAATCACAAGAGGTGATATTTTAGCTGAGTCTCAAAAGGAAGCCAGAAGTACTAGAAGAGGAGAACATGCCAGGAGGACAACCAGGGCAAAGGCCAAGGTTTAACACTCATGGGAGTGTTATAGAAGGGGATGACTAAGAAGCTGGTGGGTGGGATTGGAAAGTGCATATAAGCGAGGAGGTGTGTGAAGCCTGGAAACATGAGAAGGGGGCAGGTCGTAAAAACTTGAAATGCCAAATTTAGGGCTCAGAGTTGATTCTGGAGGTCTAGGGGAGGGGAAGAGAGCTACTGGACTTAGGGAGTAAGTGCAGAGACATGGTCAAACTTGAGCTTTAGGAGCCTCCCTTTGGTAGTGGAGAGCGGAAGATGTTTTGCAAAGGGGAGTGGCTGGAGGTAGGGAAGATAATGGAAAAGGTTATCAAAGCCTCTGTCCAAGGGAGAAGTGAAAAAATCCTGAACTATGCTGATGACTGCATGGGTATGGAAAAGGGGACATCTGTGGCAGAGAATGATAGCATTGTAGAAGGTTTAGGAGCTAATTGGAGCAATGGAGGGAGATCAAGAAAAGACTTTACTCTTCTGCTTAGGGTTAGCATGACCTTAGGCTACCTTATTTCTCTTTTCTCAATTTTCTCATCTGCCAAATGAAGGAATTGAGCTAGATTATCTCTATGGTTCCTTTGAGCTCTAGATCCTGTGAGCAAACTCTTCATCCTTTAGTCAATATGTATTCACCTTGGCTAGGTATGCTCAGATTCTTGTTCCCTTCCCTATCTCCAACTTCTTTCCATTTATAGACCCTTGGTTCACAACTTCTGATTAGAGCCAAACCACACTTCCATCTTTATCCTTTAGGTCTATGCTAGTCCCTAGTGGATTCTTCCACTAGTTTGTAGACTTTTTTCCACTAACTTAGCAATTTCCTCTTTCCCCATTCTCCTGGAGGTCTTGGAGGTCCTTTGTTCTGGGCCATGGAATATATTCTTTTACTTCTGACCCATTTCTCTGTTCATAAGAATGGAGAGTTGGGGAGGATTACCTTTCTCTGCTAAGTTCTTTTTTAGCCCTTTGCTCCCTCTTTTCTCTGTGGTAATGATGAACAGAGTAGGAGAAACACTGAGTGAATTGAGAAGCCAAGTCTTAGCTTGGTTTGCCTAGTCTCAGTCTGACCAAACTCCCTTCTGCCTCTGAAGCCAAGGGAGATTTCACTTAGGTTTTTGGAACCAGTTTTGGTCCTGAAAGAATTCCATTTGAACAGTGAAGTAAAACAAGCAATTTGGTTATATTGTGTGTATGTATTTGCCCTGTTGGTTTAACGAGCCTTCTCTTCCAAACTGCTATGTGGTCAGAAAGGGGTAGACTTGGAGTCTTGTAATAAAACCCTGACTTTGGAGAGGGTTTGTGTATTTGAGTGGTAGGTAGTGTTTCCTGGGGTCCGAGCAGAAAGGGTGAGCCAAATCTGACTTTTCCCGGTTACATATTAGAGATCAGAAACTGGAAGATGATAGGTCAAGAAAGGCCATTAGAGTAGAGAGAATAACATTGGGTTTTCTATCGTAGCCCAGCGCTTGTTACTTGCAAAGGAGTCTGCCAAGGCTCAGCCAACCCAGGATGATATATGGTTAAGAGAGTCCGTATTTAAGGGGCTCTCTGAAGAGGCTGAGAAAGGTTGTTCAAGTCAGAGCCAGGGCAGGACCCCCTTCACACAGTTGTGAAGATCAGGGTCCTATTGCCCAGTTACCAGGTTTGAATCCCCTCTGATTTTATCAAGTCTGTTTTCTTTGCAGTCCTGTGCCCACTGTGGGCTCTCCAATACACCCCAAAAGTTAGCTTCAAAACTACCTATTATCAGTGCTTCAGTTTTCTTTGGTTAATTAAGTCAGCAAGAGGAGCTTACTCTATCATCCTTGGTTCTACACACTCCACCTTTTCCCTGAGTTTTTCCAGTCATGAGCTCTTAACTGCTGCCCTGAGAAACCTGGTGCCTTCCCCTCCACCACCACCTCCACCAACACTGCCCCAAGCCTCCCCTATCAGCCTGGAACTCAGGAGTTGGGGACTTTGTTGTAAGATTGTTTTTTAAAATGTTCCTTAAGGATGAAACTGAGCTGTGATTTCTGGAAGTTCCATTTTTGTCCCTGCTGACTGTGACTGATGCTTTTCTGTATGTGAGAGCAAGCCTATCGCTCATCTTCACCCCTTTCCATCTCCATAGGATGAGGGGGAAAACCCACCAAGAAAGAGCGATGGGAAACCAGGCGGAGAACCTCAAAGCTCTAATAAACTGCCAAATTGCCAAGAATCCAAATTACCAAAGTCTTTTTGAATTGTGAGGAGGATCTTCCTGCTCCAAAGCCTTCCTCCAGAGAACCTATCACTTTCCATTCAGCAGTCCAACTTGGGAGAATAAGGAAATTAGACATTGCTTACTCATGGCCACAAGCCCCAACACTTACCTAATCCATCAGCCTAGGAAATAAAAGGAACTTGGAATTGGTTTTTAAAGGTTATATGCTTCAGTGACCTTTTTTCCCTTATATTAAATACTTGTGGAGGGGTAGAGGTAAATCAAAGCTCATCACCCAAGGTGGTGTTAGGAACTATCATATGTGTATATGTTATGTATTAAAAATACTTTGGGAGATACTGATTTAGTTCTGTCGAATCTTATACTGCCTCAGATAGGTTTAAAAACAACTTTGGAGGCTGCTTAGCCATGTTAACTCCCTAAAGACACTCTAGGTGCCTGACATGTTACCCTTGAGGATTTCGTCTACTTTTTAAAGTCAAAGATTTTGTGTGTTCTGGTTTCCATAGTAGGAGAAAGACTATATGAATATGTAAATATATATATATATATATTATATAGTTTATCATATACTGATATTTTTGCATCAGCCATATGTATTTTGTTTAAAAACGATTAAAAATAATGATCTCTCATGTGACCCAGTTAAAAGGCTTATGAAAACCAACTAATTGATGTAACAAGATTGGTTTTAAAGGTACATAAATAATTTTTTCCATACAAAAACCTTTGTACTTAAGAAAAAATACACAAAATTATTTGGTTTCTAAAGATTTTTTATGTAAAATATATTCATATGGCTGATTAAGTAAGGTTAACATTTCTGTGCATACTTTTTTAACATAAAATTGTTTTTTATTTAGTTTCAGTGATAAAACTGGCAACAGGTAAATGTGGCTTAAATTATTCAAGTTATTCAAAAAAATTCTCTCTTCTCCACCTTCCCCCAAAATAAAATGGTTCTTTAGATTTGAAATGGGAAATATAGGGAGAAAGAAATTGGGGGAGACTGAGGTCTCTGTTTTAGATTCTTCTCTAGATAAGTCATGAAGGATAAAAATGGGGATTCATCTACTAATGAAAAGGGGAGACATTCAACAATAATCACCCTGGTCTCTGATAAAAACTCATAAACTAAGGACTCTAACTAAACTTTCGAGAGAGAGAACCCACAAAGGGAACCAGTGAGGCAGTTCTACTAACTCAAGGTAACCTGGAAAATAGCAGAAAGTCTCTGCTCCCTGGGGTCAGGGTCGGAGGGTTGGCCCACTGAAGGGGTGGCCCCCCAGAGCGAAAGAACTTCAGCCTCCCTGAGGCAGCCCCAGGGTGTTGGGAGCTACGGCTCACAGCAGTGGGGGAGGCCCCTGAGCTGCACCCCGGGGAGCACTGAGCACAAAGTGGGGGAACAGCAGGGGACCTCTGCCAGATTGAGCTGTGGAGCCCAGCCCTCAGGGTACACAGCAAGCAACTTGGTCTTTCCTCAGCCCTGATCCAGGAAACAGAAGCAGGAGGAGCTGGTAAGCAGGAGCCCATTGAGCTGAGGGAGCGGAGTGAAGAGAGACTGCAGACTTCTTCTGTCCTCTGCCTCTGGAACAGGACTCTGGGGCTCTGAACACATTCAGATCCTGATCGCAGTCTAGACCACCCCCCCATAGAACAGCAGCTGCCCCCCACCTTGGCCCCGTGGCAGAGAGGAGGGTGCATATGGTCATTCACAGACCAGGAGGGAGGACAGAGCCTCACACACTGAGACCCTTGTGGGAGTGCCCCAAAAGCTCAGGAAGCACCCCAAAACCAGGCTCAGGCTGGGAAAATGAGCAAGCAGAGAAACCAAAGGAAGACTATTGAAAAACATTTTGCAAATTAGCCCAAGAAGAATCAAAATACTCAGTCTGAAGATGAGGAAGCACAAGCTCCTGCATCTAAAGACTCCAAGAAAAAACAGAAATTAGGCTCAGACTATGACAGAGCTCAAAAAAGACTTTGAAAATCAAATGAGGGAGTTTGAAGAAAAACTGGGAAAAGAAAGGAGAGAGATGCAGGAAAAACATGAAAATGAAGTCAGGAGCTTAGTCAAGGAAATCCAAAAAAATGCTGAAGAAAATAGCATGCTAAAAACCAGTTTAGGTCAAATGGATAAAACAGTTCAAAAAAGTTTTTGAGGAGAAGAATGCTTTAAAAATCAAAATTGGCCAGATGGAAAAAGAGATAAGAAAACTCTCTGAGGAGAACAAATCCTTCAGACAAAGAATAGAATTCAGGGAGATTGATGAATTTACCAGAAATCAAGAATCAATACTTCAAAACCAAAAATATGAAAAATTAGAAGAAAATGTGAAATATCTCATTGAAAAAACAACTGATATGGAAAACAGACTTAGGAAAGATAATTTAAAAATTATTGGAATACCTGAAAGTCATCATCAGGAAAAGAGCCTTGACATCATTTTCAAAGAATTACTACAGGCAAATTGCCTTGATATTCTAGAAACAGAGGGCAAAATAGAAATGGAGAGCATTCACCAATCTCCCAGAGAAAGAGATCCCAAAAAACCAATGCCTAGGAATATTATAGCCAAGTTCCAGAACTCCCAAGTCAAAGAGAAAATATTACAAGCAGCCAGAAGGACACAGTTCAAATATCGTGGAGCTGCGGTCAGGATCACACAGGACTTAGAAGCAACCACATTGGAGGCTCGTAGGGCTAGGAATATAGTATACCAGAAGGCAAAAAAGCTTAGAATGCAGCCAAGAATGAACTACCCAGGAAGGCTGAATGTCCTCTTCCAGGGAAAAAGATAGACTTTCAATGAACCAGGGGAATTTCAAAAGTTCCTTTTGGAATGGGCAGAGCTGAACAGAAGGTTTGATCTTCAGATACAGGACTCAGGTGAAGCATGGAGATTGGAGGAGAGGGGGGAAATATGAGGGACTTAATGATGATTAACTGCATGTATAGAATAATGATATTGATAATATTCATATGAACCTTCTCAGTTAATAAAGCAGGTAGAGGGAGCTTTTATAGTTGAAGCACAGGAGAAAGCTGAATTTGAAGATAAAATATGGTGTAAAAATGGAGTCAATAGAAAAAAAGGGAAATAGAATGGGAGAAAGAAAAAGGAGAGGGGGAATAGGCCAAGATATTTCTCATAATAAGATTTTTTTATTACAATGAGCTATTGCAATGATATGGAAGGAGGGAGGAAAGGGGGAATGAGAGAACCTTTGCTCTCATCAGAGATGGCTAGGAGAGGAAACAGCATACATACTCAATGGGGTATAGGCATCTGGAGTAAGAAGGAGGGCGGAGCAGGAGGAAGGGGTGTGGATGTGCATAAAGGAGGAGCGGATGGACCATGGTGGGAAGAGTGGTCAGATATAACACATTTTCTTTTTTAGTTCTTGCAAGGGGCCGGGATTGGAAGGCCTGTTGAGGATCATAGGGACAGTTGGGTTCTGGGCCTAAGGGGTGGTATGGGGGCTCAGGGCTTCTTGTCCCCAGGACCAGGGATCTGTCTGGTGCACCACTCAGCGACCCTACAGCAGAGTCAGAGTGAAAGGAGAGAGAAAATATAGTACATGGTAGCGGAGAAATAAGAAAGTAGAGTTGCGATCAGCAATGGCAACCTTGGAAAAATATGGAAGCAAATTTTGTGATGTACTTACCATAAAGAATGCGATCCACCCATGACAGAATTGCTGGTGATGGAACAAGGACTGAAGCACATTTTTTTTAGTATTATTATTTGGGCGAGGGTGCAGGGCAAATTGGGCTGGGTGGCCTGCCTGGGACCACATAGCAGGGTGATCTTTGGGTGTCTGAAGCTGGATTTGGACCCGGGTACTCCTGGCTCAGGGGACAATCTTCCGTCTGCAACTCAGCTACCCTTACTATGATTACTATTTTATTTTATTTTGGGTCCTTATTTCCTTCTTTTTGGTTTCTGCAGGGCAGTGGGGATCAGATGGTTTGCATGTCACACGGCTGTGTGATTGTTGGGTCTATGAGGCTGGATGTGGGCTCTGGTGCTCGTGGCTCCAGGGCTGGTGCTTCGTCCATTGTGCCACCTGGTCATACCTACAATTATTACTATTATTTTTTTTTAATTTTAATTTTTTGTCTCCCCTTTACTTTATTGCCCAAGCAACTCTAAATTCATGGGGGAGTGGTATTTTGTTTACTCTTAAAGAAGTATATTTTATTAATGTAAAAAAAACATTTGTACAAAATGAGAATAAAAAAATAAAATATTAAAAAAAGAAAAAAAATGCACTGATGTACATTTATGAAATTGCTTAAGCAGAAAACCTTAGCTATGAGTAGTGAAAGAAACCAGAAAGAAGGAAACAAAACAGCCAGAAATATTCATATTAAAGGAAAAAAAGGGGAAAGAGAAAGATTCAGCTATCATGCAGGTTGACGGGAGGAAGGAATTTTTTTGGCTATGAATTTTAGGAAAGGATATAACTACAAGAGGAGAGAGGAGAGAAGAGTCTGTGACAATTTTCAATCTGAGTTCACATATAGCTGGTAAATTGCAAATCATCATTCTGGGGGTGTCTCCCTTGTGGACAAAGTACAGCTAATTTTAAATCTAGTGGATCAATATCTAGCTGACATATTGCTCAAATTTCCCTAGCAAGAATTCTCTTCTTTAAATGAACACATTGAAAAGTTCCTAAATCTTGAAAAGGTCTTGGCATTTTTTTCAACTGTCATAGTGATTTGGTGGTAGGATTTTTATTTTCTTTCGTTTTACTTACCACTTGTATTTTAAACTAATTGTTGCTTACACTTGTTTCCATTATCTTGACTATGTTTACATGATTTTTAATAATCATATCAATAAAACATGGTGACTAGTCTCCATTAAAATCCTGACATATGCTAGATCCTGTAGTTTTTAGACCTGTTTTCTTATGAAAATTAGACTCAGGGTTTAAAAGTCATGTAAATGTGAAGTGAAAAAGTTATTATTCTAAAAATTAATTAATCTACAGAATATCCATCACAAGGAAGTCAGAGAGGATAGTCAGCCAACCATGAAAGCCTCTTGGCTACAGTCATGTCAGTGAGCCTAACCTCTACTGCTATAATCTATGGGACTGATATCATAGAAGCACTCCTACTTTGACTCTGTAAATGTTAAGTCCAGTATACTGACATGTGCACCTAGGTGCAAAAGAAACATGCCATTGTATTTCTTGGCATTTAGAACAACAAAAGACATTTAGAAAAACTGAAAAAATATAAACTATTGCTTTTAATGTTGAAATTTAATGAAACATATTGAAAATAAAATGATCCACCCATGACAGAGTTGTTGGTGATGGAACAAGGACTGAAGCACATTTTTTTTACTATTATTATTTGGGGGAGGGTACAGGGCAAATGGGGCTGGGTGGCCTGCCTGGGACCACATAGCAGGGTGATCTTTGGTTGTCTGGGGCCGGCTTTGGACCCAGGTGCTCCTGGCTCAAGGGCCAATGCTCTGTCTGACACCCAGCCACCCTTACTATTATTACTATTTTATTTTGGGTCTTTTTCTTTTTCGTCTTTGCAGGGCAGTGGGGATCGGGGAGCTTGCATGTCACATGGCTGGGTGACTGTTGGGTTTACGAGGCTGGATATGGGCTTGGGTGCTTGTGGCTCCAGGGCTGATGCTTCGTCCCTTGCGCCACCTGGCCATACCTACAATTATTACTATTATTTTTTTTAATTTTAATTTTTTTTCTCTGCCCTTTACTTTTTTTGCCCGAGCAAGTCTATCTATATTCATGGGGGGAGGCGTATTTTGTTTACTTGTAAACAAGAATATTTTATTAATGTAAAAAAATTTATATAAAATGAGAATAAAAAATAAATAAATAAACAATAATCATCCTGCCAGACAGAATGTGTACTCAAACCTCCATGTAGTCAGGTTGTCAGCTCCCTTCATGGTTTTCAGAATTTAGGGTCCTCTTTTTTACTTTTGTTTTCTTTGAAGTAATTGGCAGATTGGAATTAAATACATTAACATCTTTTCTTGCCAGTTAGGGTTGATTTCTTTATAGAGTTTGCAACCTCTAGAATCTTTTCCCTTCTTTTATCCCTGGGTGTTTATTATTACATAATACATTGCATTTTTTGACATGAGGATCTGGATGTTTTCTCTCAGAAAGGTTTTGATTCAAGGGAGAAATATTCTACCCCAAGTGGAAAAAGCAAAAATTGGGTTTAGTCATGGTTGGCAAGTCATGGGGAACTGTTTAGGACACTCCCCCCCTCCCATCCTCATTTTGGAACCCCTTGGCGAAGAGTGGTATAATCCTTTTAAATTTTTCAGTTTCTCCCCCAAATCCCAGAAGGAAAGTTTGTACAGTAGAATTTCAGTTCACTAAAACTCATTATAATTATCATCATCATGATTACTATTATTATATTAATATTAATATTATACTATTATATTAATATTATTATTCATAATAATAATTTCTAAGCCTGTCTCTTTAGCTAGTTTTTGAAAATATTTACATCCTGCCCTGGTTTCTTTATTACTTTATATAGTTCATTCCCTATTACACCCTACTAGCTTGGAAAAAATGAAACAGAAAGCCTTGCCCTATTGGGCTTTCTTCTAAGTCTCCTACTTACCTTGAATTCATCCTGGGACATTTGACAGATCCTCCACATAGGGGTTTCTCCTCTTGAAAGACTCTCTCAGGCTCCAGACTAGTTTCAAGTCCCTGCCCTGTCCCACTTTGGGGGTGCCAAATAATAGGACACCCCCTCCAACCAGTAGGAGGATTAGTTTGGCTCAAGAGAGAAATGAAATATGTACACATAGGTCGGGGTGTCAGCAGGACAAATAGCAGAGCTGTTTATTGATAGTATCAAATGGTCCTTTATAACAGAAAACCACTTAATTAGCACACAGGACAAAACAAAGATGTTTCTAAAGCTAGTGTAGGAAATAACCTAGCAGAATATAAGCCAGGTCAGGAAGTTAGGGTACAAGACTATCACACAAGTGTTATCACAACAGAGTTCTGTGGAGAGCCTTCAGCTTGAGGGTCACCAAAGCATGGACCTTCAGTCATAACTGACCTTTTAACCCAAACTTGCTCAAGCAACTTTCAAATGAAAAAAATTAAATCTATAGTCATTTGAAAGAAATGCTCCAAATCACTACAGACCAGAGAAATGCAAATGAAAATAATTCTGAAGTATCCACCTCACATATGTCATATTGGCAAAAAGGAAAATGATCAATGTTGAAGAGGTTGTAGAAAAAACTGGGAAACTAATGTATTGTTAGTGGAGCTGTGGTTGATTCAGTCATTCTGGTGAGCAATTTGATTCTCTGTTCAAAGGGCAACAAAACCCTTTTATCATCGAATTTCCTGCCAGAACTGTATCCCCAAAAAATCATAAAAAGTGATAGAGACCTGCATGTACAAATATTTATTGCATCTCTTTTTGTATTGCCAAAGAATTAGAAATTGAGGGAAAGCCCATTGGCTCATGGAACAAATGATTACTCATGAGAAATCATGAGTGATTTGACTTCAGAAAAACCTCGAAAGACTTTTATGGACAGATGTTGAATGAAGTGAGTAGAACCCAGAGAACATTGTAGACATGTACAGCAATATTGTGAGATGATGAACTATGATGGATCTAGCTGATCTCTACATTCAATGACAATTATGTGGGACTATTTATGGAAAATTTCATCTACATTCAAAAAAACAGATACTCAACCATTTTAAAAACCTTTTTTATTCTTTTTTCCTTTCTCTTTATTTCTACCCCCCCCCAGTTCTAAACTCTTTTATTATAACATGTTTAATTGCTAACACAAATACACATTTGTAGCCTTTACCATGGAAAAGTAGAAGGGAAGGGAGAGTGGTAAAAAAAAATGTGGAACACAAAAGGTTGTTAAATGATGAATGCTGAAAACCATCATTGTAAATAATTGGAAAAAATAAATAAAAAATTATTTATTTAAAACTTATTTAGAATAAGCAAGTTATGTGTATCTTAAGAGATTATTTTTTTATTTTCCATAATGCCTAAAGGGGTAGGAGATTACTTACAAATTCAATGAAGAGCTACTGAAAATGGCAGAGCCAAGATTGTAGAGTAGAAGCAGTGAGTCTCACAAACTCTACCCCAATCCACTCAAAATACATTTAAATAATCACATTTCAGAGTGTCAGAACTCACAAAAAGACTGAATAAAACAATTTTCCAGCCCAAGACAACTTGAAAGATCTCCAGGAAGGTTATGTTATGCTGGTGTTAGAAAGGGCCTGCAGTACACCCTAGGCCATGCTGGAGCAAACTGGCTCTGGCCATCCAGGAACACATCATGGGGCATCTGGATCTAGGGCAGCAGTGGTGGTTACCAGACCTCTCAGTGCAGGGTTTGCCAAGGACTATTTGGAAGGTCAGCAGGAAACTGCTGCCACACCAGAGAAAGAGCAGAGCACTATCCAGCACTGGCCTCAGTTGCAGACCTGGGACTCGCTCAGCAGAGAGCCACCTGACAGCTGGTTGCAGAGTGCTCAGTCCATCATCGGTAAGGGGGTGTTCTGGGAGATTGTTCAAATACAGTGTGTCCTCCACCCTGGAAGCAGAACCTCACTTTAACAAAGAGTTAAAATCAAGTCATAATTGGGGAAATGAACAAATAAAAAAAGAAAAAAAATCCAACCATAGACATTTAACTTGGGTTCTATGGGGGAACAAAAAACACACTAGGAAGAAAATAAAGTCAAAACTCCTACATCCAAAGCCTCCAAAAAAAAATAAAAACTGACTCAGGCTACTGAAAAACTTAAAAAATTTGAGAATTGTTAGGGAGGTAGAAGAAAAATTTGGAAGAGAAATGAGAGTAATGCAGGAAAATGATGAAACACAAGTAATCAGTTTGGTGTTGACAGAAAACATACTGAAGAAAATATCATCATAATAACAGTCTGGTTCAAATGGAAAAGCAGTCCAAATGGCCAATGAGAATTCCTTAAAAAGCAGAATGATCAGATGGAAGAGGAGATTCAAAAGCTTTCTATAGAAAACAATTCTTTAAATTGTAGAATACTGCTAAGGGAAGCTAATGATTTTGTGTGAAATCAAGAAAAATATAAAACGAAACCATAAGGATGATAAACTAGAAGCCAATGGGAAATATCTCATGGGAAAAACTGACCTGTAAAAGAGATTCAGAAGAGATCATTTAAAGAATACTGGACTGCCTGAAAGTTATGACACTGTAGATGTCATTCTCCAAGAAATTCTGCAGGAAAATTGTCCTGAAATCTTGGAAGCAGAGGGTGAAATAAAAATGAAAAGAATCCTTCAATTATCTCCCAAAGAGACCCCCAAAATTCCCAGGAATGGTGTAGCCGAATTTCAGAACTCCTAAATCAAGGAGAAAAACAGCCAGAAAGAAATAATTCCAGTATCATGGAGCTACCGTCAGGATAGCACAAGATTTAGCAGCGCCCGTATTGAGGTCTCATACGCTTGAAATAGGATATTGTGGAAGACAATAAAGCTTGGGGTATAACCAAAAATCACCTACCCAGCAAAGCTGAACATCCTTTTCAGGGGAAAAGATGGATATTTAATGAAATAGGGGACTTTCCAGCTTTTCTCGAGTTGATTAGTTCTAGTACAAGCCCCAGGGGACTCATAGCAAACCACGTGGGCCTTCTTGATGCTGGCCTGCTTGTGTGCCAGCCCTGGACAATGGCACTGCCAACTCCAGGGGACCATCTCCATCATGAAGGCAGTTTGAAGGGGCTCCTAGAGGTGTGGCACGGGGTGGGGAGGTGAATCGGGACGATAACATGCTGTAAAACATGAAGTTCATGGGGAGAAAGTACTGTCCCGGGAGAAGGAGAGGCAGAACGGGCTAAGTTCTTTCACATAAAAGAGACAAGAAAAAGCTTTGGCTGGGGTGTGAGCGCCTTACTCTCCTCAGCAGTGCCTCAGGGAGCCCCGCCCCTGACCCACAGGTTCTGCAGCTTCTACCCGCACTGCGCACGCGCCGACAAACGGTTTAAACTGTTGTCCTGAACCTGGAAGTTCCCCTTCTGCAGCGGCGCGGGGGCGCGCTTAACGGGGTCACAACGGTCAGTGCGCGAGCCCGAGCACTGGGGGACCCGTGGTCCCGGGCACTTGCTCCGTGAGCCGGGCAGACGCATGCGCAGTTCGTCCCCCGCCTGCTCCGCCTGGCTCGGGCCCCCAGGTCTCCTGGATACAAGTGTTTTCCCCGTCATTGCGCACGCGCAGCCTCAGGGTTTAAATAGCGGTTCGGAGCGTGGAAGCTCACTCCTGTGGAAGCTCACTCCTGTGGAGCCGCTACTGGAGATGCAGAAGGCCGAGAGCCGGACGCGAAGTGCCATGGAGCAGGAATTCGGGGTCCTCCCTAGGAGGAGGCCTCAGCCCCGGCCCCCCACACCCCCGAGGAGGGACACCGGCGCCCGGCGCCCCGCCGGCCAGCACAAGAGGGACCGGAACCTGGGGCCGCTGCACCGGGCCGCCGCCACCGGGGATGTGCGGAGGCTGCGGCAGCTGCTGGTGGGGGCGGAGCACAGCCTGGACCAGCGGGACACCTGGGACAGGTGAGGGGGCAGGAATTCAGAATGAGGCAGTATGCCGGAAGTGCGTTTGTGGGTGATGAAACGTGTCCGGAACCGAAGGAACTGTCAACATGCATGTGGGAGCATGTTACATATGAGATGACAGAGGTTATGGGATAAGGTTGGTTACAAACTGTGCATAGACAAGATACATGTAAGATGACCTGGGGATAATCTCAGAGGGTAGACACTAGTTTTAAGGAAAATATAGATGTGATAGAGGAGACTTGAGCAGAGACTCGGAAGGAAGCCGGAGATGGAAGGGAGGAGGGCCGGCATTCCAGGCCTGGAGGCAGCCAGGGAAGACTGGCAGCACATGGCGTCTCTGTGTGAGAAGGAGACATTAATGATCTACTTAGGGAACTCTCACCGCACTGGCAGCTGGAGATAGGGAGAATGGGAAAAGACAGTCCCCATCCTCAAGGGAATCACACTGTCAAAGGGAACAGCCAGGTACAAACAAGATACCACATGGTGGATAAACTTGAGATAATCAACCGAGGGAGACATTCACATTCAAGGGCATTGGGGAAATCTCCTTGTAGAAGGTAGGGTTTATCTTGGACTTGAGTAAACCAGATAGGACAAGAAATGAAGAAGACAGAGGAAAGAATTCAGAACTCACGGAAGAGGGTGGGCAGCTGGGCAGGGGGACATCTGCTGAAGATGCCTACAGTTAGTAGATAAGAATGTTTTCTTTTTGGAGCCAGCACTTCCTCTCTCAAGCCAAACTATTGGAAATATTAGTCCAATCTGTTGAATCTGGTACAGAGCAGAAGACTCTGATAATTACAGAAACTGCATCTCCTACACTTTGCTCCAAGTCTTTTATAACCCTCTCAGATGAGATGGATTTAAAAAGGTCTCATCTATTCTACTGATTTTTCTTTAAAAAATTATAATAAGAACTCCCCTTTCCCTCAAAAATCCCAAATTCTGGAAAACAGGTTCCGCATCAGTATTTTCAATTTGCAATAATGAATTAGAACACAATTTCCATAAGTTATACAAACAGGTATGAATTATGCCTATAATGTAATGAAACTGGTTTTCATGTTTAGTTTATAGAATTAGCCTGATTAATTTTTCAGCTTGCCTAATATAGCCATCCAGTTACATGTGGATGTTAGAGCTTTCTCATGAAATATGGATTGGCTATGTGGTTTCATTGCTGTAGGGAACTTCTTTACCCTGCAGGTCAGTATGTTCTCCACAATTTAGAATCTAGAAAATTGCTTAGATCAGTGAGAGGTTGTGTCTTGCCTAGGGTCACACAATTAGGATGCCTCAGAGGAATAGCTTGAACTCTGTGGTCTTTGAAGATTCCAGGGAAACTTTCTATCCATCATATTATGAAGCTTCTATTGAGTTATACATATATATATAAATGTATATAAATATATATGTAACTTGAAACATGAGCCATAAAAAATTATAATGTTGAAGCTAAGTTCCTTAAAAGGACATTTCAAATTTATCTTGTTTGTTAAATATTGAAAATATATGGAATCCTGGGGCGGCATAATAGGGGAGGCTAGGTGGCGTAGTGATAAAACACTGGCCCTGGAGTCAGGAGTACCTGGGTTCAAGTCCAGTCTCAGACACTTAATAATTACCTAGCCTTGTGGTCTTGGGCAAGCCACTTAACCCCATTTGCCTTGCAAAAAATATATATGGAATCCTGACTGGAAATTTGATGGTTCAAAGCGCATTATTCACTTGGGCAAATTGAATTTTGTATAGTTTCTTAAATGTGACAATATAAAATAATTATATGTGGTACTAGAAACAAAGAAACTCTGTTTTGTGGTAAACTTGCCCCATATTAATTTCATTTTCAATACATTTCATTCATTACATTTCAACATTAAAAGTAATAGGTTATATTTTTCAGTTTTTCTAAATGTCTTTTGTTGTCCTAAATGCCAAGAAATACAATGGCATGTTTCTTTTGGACCTAGGTGCACATGTCAGTATACTGGACTTAACATATACAGAGTCAAAGTAGGAGTGCTTCTATGATATCAGTCCCATAGATTATAGCAATAGAGGTTAGGCTCACTGACATGACTGTAGCCAAGAGGCTTTCATGGTTGGCTGACTATCCTCTCTGACTTCCTTGTGATGGATATTCTGTAGATTAATTAATTTTTAAAATAATAACTTTTTCACTTCACATTTATGCGACTTTTAAACCCTGAGTCTAATTTTCATAAGAAAACAGGTCTAAAAAAATACAGGATCTAGCATATGTCAGGATTTTGATGGACACTGGTCACCATGTTTTATTGATATGATTATTAAAAATCATGTAAACGTAGTCAAGATAATGGAAACAAGTGTAAGCAACAATTAGTTTAAAATACAAGTGGTACGTAAAACAAAAGAAAATAAAAATCCTACCACCAATCACTATGACAGTTGAAAAAAATGCCAAGACCTTTTCAAGATTTAGAAACTTTTCAATGTGTTCATTTAAAGAAGAGAATTCTTGCTAGGGAAGTTTGAGCAATATGTCAGCTAGATATTGATCCACTAGATTTAAAATTAGCTGTACTTTGTCCACAAGGGAGACACTCCCAGAATGATGATTTGCAATTTACCAGCTATATGTGAACTCAGATTGAAAATTGTCCCAGACTCTTCTCTCCCCTCTCCTCTTGTAGTTATATCCTTTCCCAAAATTCATAGCAAACAAATTTCCTTCCTCCCCCTCAACCTGCATGATAGCTGAATCTTTCTCTTTCCCCCTTAATATGAATATTTCTTGCTGTTTTGTTTCCTTCTTTCTGGTTTCTTTCACTACTCATGGCTAAAGTTTTCTGCTTAAGCAACTTCATAAATGTACATCAACACATTTTTTCTTTTTTTAAATATTTAATTTTATTTTTTTAATTCTCATTTGTACAATTTTTTTTTTACATTAATAAACTATTCTTGTTTAAGAGTAAAAAAATACCTCTCTCCCCATGAATATAGCCTTGCTTGGGCAATAAAGGGGAGACAAAAAATTAAAAAGAAAAAAAAATAATAGTAAGAATTGTAGGTATGGCCAGGAGGCGCAATGGATGAAGCACCAGCCCTGGAGCCACGAGCACCCAAGCCCACATCCAGCCCCATAGACCCAACAATCACACAGCCATGTGACGTGCAAACCATCTGATCCCCACTGCCCTGCAAAACCAAAAGGAAGGAAAAAAAGGACCCAAAATAAAATAAAATAGTAATCATAGTAAGGGTAGCTGAGTTGCAGACAGAGCATTGGCCCCTGAGCCAGGAGCACCTGGGTCCAAATCCGGCTTCAGACACCCAAAGATCACCCTGCTATGTGGCCCCAGGCAGGCCACCCAACCTCATTTGCCCTGCAATCTCGCCCAAATAATAATAGTAAAACATGTGCTTCCATATTTCTTCTATCACCAACAACTCTGTCATGGGTGGATTGCATTTTTTATGGTAAATCCATCACAAAAGTTGCTTCCATATTTTTCCAACGTTGCCATTGCTGATCGCAACTCCCTCCTTTCTTATTTCTCCGCTACCATGTACTATATTTTCTCTCTCCTTTCACTCTGAATCTGCTGTAGGGACGCTGAGTGGTGTAGCAGACTGATCCCTGGTCCTGGGGCCAAGAAGCCCTGAGCTCCCATACCACCCCTTAGGCCCAGAATCCAACTGGCCCTATGGTCCTCGACAAGCCTTCCAATCCCAGCTCCCTTTAAGAACTAAAAAAGAAAATGTGTTATATCTGACCACTCTCCCCCGATGGTCCATCCTTTCCTTCTTTATTCACATCCCCACCCCTTCCCCCTGCTCCCCCCTCCTTCTTACTCCAGATGCCTATACACCATTGAGTATATATGCTGTTTCCTCTCCTAGTCACCTCTGATGAGAGAAAAGGTTCTCTCATTCCCCCTTGCCTCTCCCCTTCCATATCATTGCAATAGCTCATTGTAATAAAAAAATCTTATTATATGAAATATCTTGGCCTATTCCCCTTCTCCTTTTTCTTTCTCCCATTCCATTTCCCTTTTTTCCATTGACTCCATTTTTACACCATATTTTATCTTTGAATTCAGCTTTCTCCTGTGCTTCAACTATAAAAACTCCTTCTACCTGCTCTATTAACTGAGAAGGTTCATATGAGTTTTATTAGTGTCATTTTTCTATGCAGGAATACATGCAGTTCATCCTCATTAAGTCCCTTATATTCCCCCCCCCCTCCAATCTCCATGCTTCACCTGAGTCCTGTATCTGAAGATCAAACCTTCTGTTCAGCTCTGGCCATTCCAAAAGGAACCTTTGAAATTCCCCTGGTTAATTGAAAGTCCATCTTTTTCCCTGGAAGAGGATATTCAGCCTTGCTGGGTAGTTCATTCTTGGCTGCATTCTAAGCTCTTTTGCCTTCTGTTATATTATATTCCAAACCCTATGAGTTTCCAATGTAGTTGCTGCTAAGTCCTGTGTGATCCTGACTGCAGCTCCATTATATTTGAACTGTGTCCTTCTGGCTGCTTGTAATATTTTCTCTTTGACTTGGGAGTTCTGGAGCTTGGTTATAATATTCCTAGTGGTTGGTTTTTTGGGATCTCTTTCTTGGGGGAATCGGTGGATTCTCTCCATTTCTATTTTGCCCTCTGCTTCTAGAATATCAGGGCAATTTTCCTGTAGTAATTCTTTGAAAATGATTTCAGGGCACTTTCCCTGATCATGACTTTCAGGTATTCCAATAATTTTAAAATTATCTTTCCTAAGTTTTTTTTCCATATCAGTTGTTTTTTCAATGAGATATTTCACATTTTCTTCTAATTTTTCCTTTCTTTGGTTTTGAAGTATTTATTCCTGATTTCTGGTAAATTCATCAATCTCCATGAATTCTATTCTTTGTCTGAAGGATTTCTTCTCCTCAGAGAGTTTTCTTATCTCTTTTTCCATCTGTCCAATTTTGTTTTTTAAGGCATTCTTCTTCTCAATAACTTTTTGAACTGTTTTATCCATTTGACCTAAGCTGGTTTTTAACATGCTATTTTCTTCAGCATTTTTTTGGATTTTCTTGACTAAGCTGCTGACTTCATTTTCATGTTTTTCCTGCATCTCTCTCCTTTCTTTTCCCAGTTTTTGTTCCAACTCCCTCATTTGATTTTCAAAGTCTTTTTTGAGCTCTGTCATAGCCTGAGCCCAATTTCTGTTTTTCTTGGAGTCTTTAGATGCAGGGGCTTGTGCTTCCTCCTCCTCAGACTGAGTATTTTGATCCTTCTTGTGCTCAGTTGCAAAATATTTCTAAATGGCCTTTCTCCTGTTTCTTCGCTTGCTCATCTTCCCTGCCTCGGCCTGCTTTGGGGGTGCTTCCTGAGCTTTTGGGACACACCCACAAGAGTCTTAGTGTGTGTGGCTCTGTCCTCTCTCCTGGTCTGTGAATGACAATAAGTGCCCCCCTCTGCCACGGGGCTGAGGTGGGGGGGGGGGCTAGACTGTGATCAGGATCTGAATGTGTTCAGAGCCCCAGAGGCAGAGGACAGAGCTCTCCATGTACACATTTTTAAAAATTATTTTTCCTCTCTTTATCAACTCTTTCCAAAGAATGTTTCTCTAACCCCTTGGTCTTTTTCCATGGCTCTCTTTTGGTTTTCTTGTTCCTTTGATGAATAAAAACTCCTACACTAATTATAGCTGGTAAGCATTGGATAAATCTGGATTAAGAAAGAAAATTAGTGTAATTTGAATGAACAAATCTCAAAATTCTTTTAAAGTTCTCTTTCATAATAAAATGCTTCATTTCCTCTACCCCCCTTTCTACTTAAACTGTTTTTGTTTTTAAATATCAAGAGTCAAAAATAATCATCTATTTTGTCTAATTATCAATTTAAGACAATGATGTCTTGTGAAAAATATTTTTCAACTGTTGATGGAGTATTGGACGTGGATGGAGTACAGGAAGTGGAAGGTCAGGAAGACCTGCATTCCAATTTCAGCTCAGAAGCTTTCTAGTTGTATGCCCCTGAGAAGTTACTTAACCTCTATGATCTGAGTTTCCCTATCTATGAATGTGCATAATAATATTTCCCAGGGTTATTATAAAGATCAAATGAGATGATACTTGTAGAGTTCTTATCACAGTGATTCTTAATGAGAAAGTAGTTTCTTCCTTCTTAAGCTGCATGCAAGGCCATCAGTATTGCAGCTGGGGTTTGGGGGAACAAAGAAATCTCTGGAAGAAGGCAGGAGGGAAAAAGCAAAAGGGGACTCCTGAAGAACAAGAAACAATGAACAATGTGTTTCTATTGTTTATAATGGAGGAATATATACACATTCATTACTTGAGGGATGCATGATTTTTTTTTGTGCATAATCCCTCCCCCAGGACATGTCATGCATAATCTCTTTTCATCTTTGTAGAGGGTCTGCTAGGGGCAGACCCATTGTCCTTAAGATTCATCTTTGTGAGTTCAAATCAGCCCTGAGACACTAGGTGTGTAACCCTGGACAGGTCACTTAACCCTGTTTGCCTCAGTTTCTTCATCTTCTCTAAAATGAGCTGGGGAAGGAAATGACAAACTTCTCCAGTATCTTTGCCAAGAAGACCCCAGATGAGGTCCTTAAGAGTTGGACAGAACTGAAATGTTTGAACAACAAAGATGGTTTTTGAGTTTTGCTATTGATAAAAAAAGTCTTCCTATGTTGACTCACCTGGGGAAAGCTTTAGGATGTTAGTTCGGTTGGTTTGTGGTCAGCAGACATAGGAGGCTCTTACTTCACACCTTTTGAGCATGGTAGAACTGCTCAAACTTGCATCCTGCTGAATTAGCTACTCAGGGCCCCTACAGCTATACAATGCTGCCTTGCCTTGGTGGAGAGGACCCCCAGATGTGAACTAGTACTAGGACAAGTGCACAATGAGCAAACATGTAAGTGGTTTTCTCAGACAAGCTCAATACTAAATCTTTTGTAATTATGGATATTCTTGGTGGGAAGAAGTCTATAAGGCTAACCAGCTGGATAGGTTGATATACACTTGTCATCCTAGCTACGAGTGAGGCTGAGGCTCTCAGATCCCCAGAACTCCTGAGATACTAGCTGTACTGGGCTGTTGCCAGTTGGGGGTCTCCATTTTAGCCCAGCATCAATATAGTGGGACCCATGGCACAAAATGCCACCCTGTTACCTAAGGAAAGGAAACAACTGAGGTCAGAAACTGCGCAAAGTTTCTCTGCCAGTCTGTAATGAAATTTGACTCTACCTGCAGTTTGGGGGTATTTTTTTTTCTCCTGACAATTTTGTCCTCCATATTTCTAGCAGTAAGAATTAATGTATATTTTGTATATGTTTAGGTGACCATGGTGGCTATTTATTTTGGCAGTGAGTTACAGTCCAGGCATAAGAGTAGTAGTATTTTATGTTTGAAATTATTCTAGCAAATAATTGTTGGTAGGACATTGTCAAATAATCACATCACTCTCTTGTTTCCATAGGACACCTCTACATTTGGCTTGTGCTTATGGTTATCCAGATGTTGTGTCTCTCCTAGTAGAGAGAAAATGCCAACTGAACTTAGGTGACTTTGAAAATCAAACACCTTTAATTAAGGTATGCACTACTTAAATGCTGGTCAGTGAAATGCATTTTTGATTTCTCTTTTTGATTAAGATAATAAACTTTAAGACCTTATTCAAATATACTCAATATTTCTTATTAGAGGATTTATTATCTCTTTCTCTTTATTTTTGTGACAGGCAGTACAGGGTCAGCAGGAGGAATGTACATCTATCCTACTTAAACATGGTGCAGACCCTCATCTTGCAGATGCCTTCAACAACACTGCCCTTCACTATGCTGCCTCTGGTCAGAACACAGCCATAGTTACCGAGCTGCTTCAACATAAATCTGACATTGAGGCAAAAAACAGGGTAGAAGACCATCTTTTGTATGATAAAGTATTTTATGAGCTAAAATGTGTAATCGGGTAGTTTCCAATTCACATATTTTATAATTCATCAATTCATGGAAGTATGTCTTTATTGAAAATAACAAACTAAATATGTAGTCAAAGCTCATTGGCTTTTGGAATTTTCAGGGAACAGGGAAGGAGATTTTAGATTTTAGACTAGTGCCTTTTCTTTGATTTAACGTTATGGCAGAGAATTCTTTATATTAAGATATGAGTTTTAGGGTCTTCTGATTCTTCAGTTTTTAAATGTAAATTTAAGTTTTTTCCAGTTCCTTGTACAGATAGTCATCAGCATTCATTTCCACATTTTTCTACCTCTCTATGACAGCAAGTAATTTGGTTATAATCATGTTAAATACCTTTTCATATTAGTCATATGCTGAAAGCTGAATCAGGATAAAAAGGGAAACAAAACATGAAATTGAAAAAAAGAAAAATTAATGAAAACTGTGAAAATAGCATTTTTTTCACCTGCATTCCGACTCCATAATAATGTTCATTCTCAAAAAATAACATGACATTGGGGAGAAGATGCCATGACAAGGACATGAATTGCATTTGGTCTAGGGTGGAGAGAATCGTGCACTGTCCCCAGCCTCAGTTTCTCCTCCAGAGCCAGGGGCCAGGGTCAGATAGAAACTGGGACCCCTGAAGATGGCCCTGGATGCAAAGCAATCAGGGTGAAATGCCATACTCAGGGTCATACAGCTAATAAGAATCAAGTGACTGAGGTCAGATTCAAACTCATGTCCTCCTGACTCCCAAGGTCAGTGCTCTATCCACTGTGCCACCTACCTGTCCTTTGGACTCCATAACTCTTTCTCTGACTGTAAATGGCATTTTCCATCACAGGTCTTTTAGAATCATCTTTGATCATTGTGTAACTGAGCTAATTCTGGCATCATCAACATTGCTGTTATTGTACAAGGTTCTACTCATTCCACTTACTTGTCTGAACATTGTTTCACTAAGTTTTTCTAAGTTTTTTTGAAATCCATCTACCCATGATTTCTTCGAACAATTGTATTGTTACATTCATATACCACAATTTATTTAGCTATCCCCTATTGATGAACATCCCCTCAATTTCCAATTCTTGGCCTTTACAAAGAGAGTTACTACAAATATTTTTGAACATGTCAGTCCCCCCCCTTTTTAAGATCTCTAGGATCAGACCTGGTAGAGGTATTTCTGCATCAGAGGATATGCACAGTTTTATAGCTTTTTGGAACTAGTTCTAAATTGTTCTGGAGAAGGATTGGATTGGTGTACATCTTTACCAACACTGTATTGCTGTCCCAGTTTTTTCATATTCCCTCTAACATCATTTTTATTTACTGTCATATTGCCCAATCTGAGATATGGTTATATCAGAGTTGTTTTAATTTACATTTCTCTAATCAATGATGATTTAGAGCATTTTTTTCATATAGCCATATATAGATTTAATTTCTTCAACTAAAAACTTTGTCCCCTGTTAACTGGGGAATGACTTTTATTTTCTTATAAATTTGACTTAGTTCTCCATATATTTTTGAAATGAGTCTTTTATCACAAGTACTAACTGTGAGAATTGTTTCCTACCTTGGTGCATTCCTTCTAATCTTGGTTGTATTGGTCTTATCTGTGCATCAAATTTTTAATTTAATGTAATCAAAATTATCCATTTTGCATTTTATTTGGTGCTCTATATGTTGTTTGGTAATAAACTCTTTTCCTCTCCATAAATCTTACAGAAAAAACAAACTCTTTCTTGCTCTCCTAATTTGCTTATGACATCACTCTTTATGTCTCAAACCTGGAACCATTTTGACCTTAACTTGATGATTACACCTTTATAATACAGTTGATTTAAATCTAATTTTACATATAATAAGTATATATATATATGTATATGTAAACTATATAATACAGTTTTTGATTTAGACTTTCATTTGAACTTTTTCATTTATTCCCTTGATATTCTTCACCTTTAGATAAATTTTGTTTCTATTTTTTCTAGTTCTATAATATATTTTTTGGTATTCTGGTTGATATGGCCCTGAATAAGTAATTTAATTTAGGTAGCATTATGATTTTTATTATTATTAGCTTGCATTACCAGTGAACAATTGACCTTTTTCCAGTTGTTTAAAGCTGATTTCATTTGCGTGTAAAGTATTTTGTAATTGTGTTTACACCGTTTTTGGATTTGTTTTGGAAAGTAGATTTCCAAGTTTTTTTTTTTTTTGTTTCATACAGTTACATTGAGTTGAATTTCTTTTTGAATCTCTTAGAATCGGGAATCTGTTGATAATGTATAGAAATACTGCTGATTTATGTGGGTGTATTTTATAATCATGAAACTTTTCCTTAAGTTGCTGATTGTTTCAAGTGGTTTTCAGATTATTTTCTAGGATGCTCTAAACATACCATCTCTGCAAAAAATGAGAGTTCTTTGTGTTTCCTCATGACCTATTTTAATTCCTTTAATTGTTTTTCTTATCTTCTTGCTAAATCTAACATTTCTTTCTTTTTTCTTTTTTTTTGGGGGGGAGGAGGTGGGGTTTGCAAGACCATGGAGTTAAGCGATTTGTTCAAGGTCATGTAGCTAAGTATTAACTATTTGAATTCAGATTTGAACTCACGTCTTTCTGACTCTTGAGTTGGTACTCTATGCACTGCACCACCTAGTTGCCCCTAAGTCTAGCATTTCTAGTACAATATTGTATAATTGTGGGCAATAACAGAAGAGTAGGAATTACAAACCTGGAAACCGCTAAGTTTCTAAAAAACAATAACTTTTTAGTTATTTCAATATAATTAACATTGTTTACATTATAGCATTGCATTACAGAATGCAATATATATATATATATATATATATATATATATATTATTCCTATATATGTATATTTATTACAGGCAAACAAAACCAATATTCTGGACACAAAAAAGTTAAGAACTTTTTCCTGTCTTGTGATGGAAAATGCCATCCACATCCAGAGAATTATGTAGTGTGATTGCAGACTACAGCATGTTATTTTAACTTTCTGAAATGAACTTTTTGGTTTTTTTCTTCATGGTGCTTTCCTTTCTGATTCTTTTTTTCAACATCATGATTAATTTGGAAATGGATTTAACAAGATTGTACACAGATAATCTATTTCAGAATGCTTGCTTCCTTGGGGTGGATGGGCAAAGGCTGGGAGATAGAATAATGTGAACTTAAAATCTCCTAAAATTTGTATATTGAAATTAATTTTCACGTGTAATTTGGGAAAGCAAAGAAAGAAACCCTGTCTTAGGGATGCCTGAAATACTGAAATGTTAAGTGACTTCTCAGGGTCCCCCAGCCAGTATGTGTTTAATACTTTAGGGCCTTGAAGCTACGTCTTACTGATTTTGAAGCTAACTCTACACATTTCATCATAACTGTCTCTACAGAATTTTCTCTATATAAAATATTAAGTCTCTGCTTCCCCAAATGCAATAGTTCCCCCAGATATTTCCCTGCAATGCTTTTCTACATACAGAGCTTTATTTATGATATCACAATGTTAGTTTATTAGTAGAAACAGCATAATGAAAAAAAAAAGTCTCAAAGAAATAGTCTCTTACACATACTGGGTTTCTATCTCCTGATCACAGATTAATAGTTGGAAGGAATGCCAGGGGCTATCTAGTTTCATTCAGTCATTTTATATATGAGGAAACTAAGGTCCAGAGAGGTGAAATAATTTGCTTATGATCAAACGGTTGCTGCAGTTGCTGTTCTTTGACCTTCACTCTTCAAAAAGACCATGACATCAGGGAGGTGATGACATGACTTGCAAGTGGATTTAAATGAAAGAGGGCTTCCCTGGTCTTCTCACTTCAGTTTCATTATATTATACATGCCATTAGCAAGTTCACAAGATGTTGAAGCATATATAGAATACTTACATACTATAACTATATTTAATATGATTTTGCAGGATGGACATACACCGCTTCTGCTTGCAATTGCAGAACAAAACAAAGGCATGGTAGAATTTTTCCTAAAGAAGGGAGCAAATGTGAATGCCATGGATAGGAATCAAAGGTACAATATTTAAAACCTGAAATGTAAAGAATTTATTTTAGAGGGATAAGAACAACATAAATCATGTAATACTCAGGAAAGGGTGAAAATGTTTTCAAACATCAACTATAAAAATAACTATTATTTATGACTCTACAACCAAGGAAGCTCTTCATGTGGGATATGCCGGTGATCATTTATGGGTGATGACTAATTGAAGTTTTCTTTTTTGGATTTTAAATGAGTAATATTATCCCAGAGAAATATTTGTACTCTTGTGGTTTAGTGGATTCTCTTTATTAAATAATCTTAATGACAATTGTGTTATATGTTCTTTTAATGAGAATTGTATTATGTGTTCTCTGCTCCTTTATTTTCCCTTAAAAATTCTCCCATCGATGAATACAAATAAATATAGGAATAATACGATGAAGTACTTGATGTCATTGTGGATATTCCTGCCACTGGTTCAGATTTTATTCCTTCCATACCTTCTCATCCAGTATGATTTTTGTCCTTATCATTCCATAAATTCTTCATTGAGAATCCAGGAAACACACTGAAATCTTCTACTAGTGCTTTTAATATTTAATGACCTGTGCAACAGCAGTACTCTCTGGTTTTTATTTTCAATACAAGATTTATTCTACCCCTTTTTTGTGTTGATGCATACAGCATCTCACATCCTCCACCAAAGTAAGATCGAAATGGGTACATGATTGAGACCTTTATCAGAGAAACTTGTTGTCGAGATTGTTTCCCAACTTTCTGCTTTCCTACTAAACTTGATTTTGCATTGATTTTGTTTTGCAAAGATTTTTTAAATGAATATAATCAAAATGACGTATTCTACTTTTGGCAATGCTCTCTATGTCCTGTTTGGAAATGAATTCTTTCCTTCTCCATACATCTGATAGGTAAACTATTCTTTGCTCTTCTAATCTACTTAGGACCACTTTGTACATGAAAATCATGCACCCATTTTGACCTTATCTTGGTCCAGAAAGTGAAACATATTTCTCTATACTTTGTGTCCTGTTGTTTATTCAGTTTTCCTAGCAGTTTTCTCAGATAGTGAGTTCTCACCTTTTAATAGTTCCAGGCAGTTGTATCAGTTATCACTAAGTAGTCAAGGCACAGCAAGCCCGCACATGACCTTCCTGATATGGCTGAAGTATTGCCTAAGGCAAAAAAGCCTGCAAATCATTCACATATGACAAAATCAGTGCTTCAGAAGATCTATGTTTTCATTAATGTGAGCAGTCTTCATGATTCAATGGACCTTCCTCACTGGTGCTAGCTTTCTCTTGATGAACATTTCTTGATTTCCATAGGCTTGTCCTTAAATAACAGAGTTCATTGCTATGCTCTTGTTTGTTAAGAAATATAACAGCTTTTTGCCATCTACATTATGATTAGGGCATTGCAATAGAAATTTAGTGGAATAACTTGCCAAGAATTTTTAATCTAATAATTTTGAAAGAGCCTCTATTTTACTTTGAAAACTAGAGAGCTAGTGTGACATCCCTAGCTGTGTGAAGTCCCTAGGTGAAAGTCCTTGATTGTTACACACTGGTGGCTTTAACATAGTCTTGTCTATTGTAAAATTTTTGATAGTCCCTACCTAAACTCTAAGGGGACCAAAAAAACCACAAAACTTTTCTGATAATTTTGGTCTTAATTGCCATTTAGTAATGCTGCATGTGAGAAATAAAAGTACTCATATAATCAGTAAATGTTTGTACCTCTATATGCATAGTAATATCAAAGAAATGTATTGAAATGTACTGAATGTATCAAAACGTATCAGAAATATCTGATTAAGTTATTTATTTGGATTCTTCATTGTGAATTGTTTCTTTGTTATTCTAGAACAGCCCTGATGATTGCACTCAAAGGGAACTTAGCAGGCATGCTCAGTGTTCTTTTGAAATATGATGTTACTCTCTCTTGCCAAGATAAACATGGATGTAGAGCTGAGAAATATGCTAGTGCCAGTAGCATAATGGCGTAAGTCCTTACTTAAGAATTCTAATTATCATTCTAGAAATGAAATTAAAAGAATTTTTCCTCCATGTAATCAAGACTGAGCTGGGCTTTCAAAGTTATAAAATATGGCAACATTCAGGCAAGCATCTGTAAGGGCACTAAGACGAAATTGGGCAAATGGAAACGTTAGTTCATCCAAGTTCAATAGAACGTAAGGATATTCTGAGATCAGCATTCCCATGGGTATTACCAATGATAATTGTGGCTAATGTTTTAATTTTTCTTTTTTAAAGACTGAGGTATTTTACTTTCATGTTTTCATTTGATCTTCAGAAAAGTTCTGTAATTTAATTATAATGTCTGATTTAATGAGGCAGTAATTTGGGGGGGGGCATTTTGAAAGGCAATGGGATTTAGTGACTTGAGAAGGGTTACACAACTAGGTCATTATTACTAAGTGTCTAATACCATATTTGAATTCAGGGCCTTCTGACTCTAAGGCCAGTTATCCATTGAAGCACGTAGCTCCCCTGTTTGTTTGTTTTTTAACCTTTGCTGTCACCCTCAATTATGATAGAACTAAAGTTAGTTTTAGGGAAAATTCATATTATGTCTTTAATGGCTTCAGATGAGTACTAAATAAAAATAATAATACAAAAAATATTAATATTCAACATTGCTATTTGAACAGATTTTCAGGGGACCTAAAGAGAGGTCCTGCCTCTTACTATATGTCTGACTTTTAGACAAATGTTACCTTGTCTAGGATTCAGTTATTTAATCTATAAAATAAAGATACTGATAATTTTATAGAACTCTTCACCTCTAAACCTACAGTTCTATTATGTGCCTTTAAAGAAGAGTGTGTTAACTTCTAGATTGAATAACCTAGATCTAAAAATATCTACAGTCTTTATCAAGCAAAAAAATACTTTTGATGGTGTAATTATTTAAGGTTTGAGATGCACAATGACTTGATGCATATAATTTTTAACTTAGTTAATGTAGTGTTACTATGTTTCCTATTTCATTTTATACATAGTTATCACGACCTGGCTGAGCTTTGTGTACAACAGGAGAGACGTATGCAGTCAAACAGGACTTTGGATTCTACTTTGGGTGGACCTGACGTGAACAAAGGAGGTAGGCTTGACAATTCCAAAGAAATGATTTTTTTTTAGGTTTTTGGAAGGCAAATGGGGATAAGTGGCTTGCCCAAGGCCACACAGCTAGGTAATTATTAAGTATCTGAAACCAGATTTGAACCCAGGTACTCCTGACTCCAGGGCCGGTGCTTTATCAAGTGCGCCACCTAGCCGCCCCCAAAGAAATGATTTTAAAAAACTGAAGAAACACCTTTAAAATTCATATATAATCATTCTTTTATTTCCATTTTATATTTTAAATGGAAAATTGTTTATTTTGGATAGTTACTTAATTATCCTTGTAGTTTCATTATTTTGAAATATTTACTAAAACCTCATGAGACATTTTGTTTTGTTATCTGCTTTAGTCAAACATTTCTTTATGTAAACTACAATAACAATGTTCAGATTTTTGTATTATTCTAAATAATTTGACCAAATTACATGAAAACTAGGAATTTTAAAAGTATTATATTAATATTATTTATTTCTGATTCTTAAATATGGGGAAAATCAATAAATAAAACCTACACGGGCCTTCAATGGCAGTAGCATGTGCACACAGACATAGACACACAGAGGCACACACATGGACAAATGGATTGGTCTAATATAGGAAGAGAAAAAAGACAAAACAAGCAAAATAGAAGGACAGCAGAGCCCTCATACATTTTGGAAGCCATGTAAATCATTTATTCAAGCTATGGGAATATCAAGTGTTTCCAAAATGTTAAAATGTTCCTATAGCTTTCCCTTCATAGATCGTAAGGCATATAAAAAAGCCTCAAGAATTAGGGAGACCAGGAAATAGAGGTTTGAAAGGCAATGAGAGACTTTTGGTAGATATTGCCATATGTGCCCCCCTCCAACATGACCCTAGAAAAATTTTATAACCTCCTCATTCGGGGAGTTTTAAACTTTAGAAGAGAGATCGTTTTTTGACTTTGCACGAAACATCCAGTCTTTCTAGCTGGACCATTTAGAATCTTAATGACCTGGGCTTGTAATAATAAATTCACATCACGTTTTAAGAAGGATTTTTTCAAATGAATTCTGCCATGAACTTGTGGCAAAGATCATACAAGTATTCTGGTTGCTCACATTTAAATGATGATGACATGAGGAGCAGAAAGCGTTGAAGATTGAGTTATCATGGACTTTTAACTACTGTATATTACCTTATATATCAGACAGAGATGAACTTTGTAACCCCTTTCTTAGAAGAAATGAGATATACTTCAAACTAATTACTGTTTTTTCTGCTATTGGTATATCTCACTACTGCCTAGAAATGTTCTTTTCCATTAACATATTTTAAATAACTATAGCTAGTTGAGTGACTAGCTATATAACTAAACCTCTTTCCTTCCTTTCATTCATTAGTAAAATAGTGTATCTTTAGCTACATAACATGAAATTGATATGATACGCATTTAAAGACAAAAATGTCATTATGGATTTTATCATATTAGCCCCATTTGAAAATTTTAAGCAATGCTTTTAAAATCTCTAATCCAATATTGATAAGGATATTCAAGTAATCTCAGTAAAGCCAGAGTTTCTTTCAAGTCTCTATCTAGAACATTGAATTAAATATAAATCAAACTATTCATCAATATGTTCAAGGAAGATATCATAAGGTAGGCATTGAACTTAAGAAATGTATAGTAATGATAATAGCATTTTGTATTCAAGATGTAATCCTAGTTTATTCACAAATTTGTTGGTGTTAGAATTTTAAAAAGTCTAAAAGAACTGGGCTTATGAATGAGGAGAAAATTTCATTATAATGATTTGTTATTTTAAAGTAAATTTTCCTTCAAATACTTATCTTACACCAAAAGACATTTATTCATTCCACTTCCTTTTCTATTCATCAAAAAATTGGTAAAATTTATTATTTGATAGCTAAGTGTCTCAATAATGTTATCACTTAACCCCTTATTAAAATGCAAAACAGCTGATCTCTTAGTTCTTTTGAACTTGATTTGTAAACTATTACCATAAACTTCAATTCTTCATTGTTTTGGGTCAAAACCTAGAGCAGTTATAAAGTAAGAACTTTTTTGCCCCTTGAGTTTTACTAATAGTGAACCCTTTGTATATAAATTTTCATATAAAACATATTGTCAAAGATACCAGACTCGTATCATCAAGAATGACTGTGTGAGAACACTGATGCTGGGCCGTAGCTGTTATTTTCACTTCCCTGAAAAAGCATATTACTTTCTTGCCATTATTTCTTGCATTCTTTTGTATACAGTAATTGTGAATAACATCAATATTGTTAAAAACCAAAACATTATTAATTTTCTTGTACATTGACAAATTATTATGTTCCTGGATTAATCACTCCCTCGTTGTTTCTATTGATTATTTTGACATTTCAATTCAAAGTTATGGTAGAAAATCCACACTTTATCCATAACATTGTATTCCAAATGTCTTTTTCTTCCTGTTCTCTGAAAACTGATACTCAGTTTGCATTTTGTGCAACCAAAATTTTAATTTTATTTCATCTTGCAGAATGATCCACTGATTGACAAATGCAAATAAGTAAAATATATCCTCCTCATCTGGCACAGTGCCGTAGCATAGGCCACTTTGCCACTAACTAGCTCTTTTATCTCTTTGAATCTCAATTTCCTTTTGTTTCAGTGTATAAATATAAAGTGAAAGATTTGGAATGTCCTCTGAAATTTCATCTGTTTTAAATATGTTTGTGTTTATTCATTTTTTTGTTTTTCTTTTTTGCAATGTAATGGGTTTAAGTGCCTTGTCTAAGATCACAGAAGCTAGGTAATTATTAAGTGTCTGAGGGCAGATTTGAACTCAGGTCCACCTAACTCCAGGGCCATTCCTGTATCCACTGGGCCACCTAGCTGCCCTTTATTCATTTTTAATATTGTTGATTTGAATTTCATTTTTTATTCATATCATGAATAATATGACTAGTCAGCCACAGTGGTAGTTGTCAACTATTATTGTCCATCTCCCTCAAAAAATGTCCCAGAAATATTTAGTCTATAATAGGACAGATTCTCCTTTAATTATGCATCTTGTCATTTCAAACCCTCTTATGACTTGTCTTCCAAAGTGCATGCAGAATTTTAGTCCATAATTTGTAAATACTTTAGGTCACAAGTAATACTTCACTCTATTGCAGAGGCATTGAAACTCTCCAGCCTGTTTTAAATAAAAATACTTCCAGGAGAAAGAGATATATTATAATTTACAGTAAAAGCAGGCAGGATCAGGATGGGGAAGCTTCTTTCTGCTAAGGGTCATTTGAGTGTTTTCAGTAGTGTATTTGATCAAACATTTATATTAATAACACCAGAGATTGGCTAGATTTCAATTTCAAGTCTGACATATGGTTGCATTAGCAATGTCATACAAATATTTCCTCTAGGTGGGATGGTCCCTGCCCCTGCTCTTAACCTAAGAGATTCTAATAAATGTTCTTATATATAGATAAAGTAAAATCTAAATTTTATTTTAAAAAAATTTCAATCTATTTATTAAAAATCTAGAAGTTATGCTGTGGTCCCATCTTAGGCATGACTTAATGCAATTGAATTATTTTCTAGTAAAGTATGTCAAAGTCTTATTCTTTTTGTCAGCCCCAACACCCTCACACCATGCCCATTCTCTACCAATGCTATCCTCTTACCAGGAGTTTTCAGGCCTATAAAAATTCGTCTGTCTGTTGTGATGAAAAAAGTTTGTGTTCCTTATTTGCTTTTGGAAGAATCTTTGAATTGCTTATTATCACATGGACCTAAAATAGGTCTATGAAAAAATATAAAACTGCTATCAAATCTGAGTCCTCAAGTTCTAACTAGAATTGAACCTACGTGGCCACCACTTTCACACTCTGTTCAGGGCAAGGCTGAAAACAGGGAGGGCAAGAAAAAGGGGAACTAACAGAAGGAAGGGAAGAAGGGGAAAAGGGAAAGGTGAAAGAAAGGGGAGGGGGCTGATATAAGAGGAAAAACACACTAATGGTGGCTGGTATTCAGAAACAAAACACTGGGGAATATGAATAAAGAGGAAAAATACAAACAGAAGGAAGATACCAAGGAGTGCAATATAGAGTTAGTAATTATAACTTTGAATGTGAATGGGATGAACTCTCCCTTAAAATGTAAATGGATAGCAGAGTGAAATACAAACCTGAATCCTACAATTTGCTGCTTACAAGAAACTCATATGAAGCAGAGAGATACGTATAGAATAAAGGTAAAAAGTTGGAGCAGTATATATTTTGCTTTAGCTGAAGTGAAAATGCAGGGGTAGCAATCCTTATCTCAGACAAAGCAGCTGCAAAAATGGATATCGTTAAAAGAGATACAAAAGGAAACGATATTCTCCTAAAAGCTACCATAGACATCAAATTGATTGTAATACTGAATATATATCTATGCAATGGGATAACAATCAAATTCTTAGAGGAGAAGCTGAAAGAACTACAGGAAGGGATAGACAGCAAAACTCTACTAGTGGGAGACTTCAACCTCCCACTCTCAGATCTAGATAAATCAAATCATAAAGAAGAAAAAAAGTTAAGGTGGTAAATAGATTGTTATAAAAGCTAGATATGGTAGACTTATGGAGGAAATTGAATGAGGATAGAAAAGAACAAACCTTTTTCTCTGCATTACATGGCAGTTATAGAAAAATTGATCATTTAATAGCATGTAAATACCTAATGATCAGCTGCAGAAAGGCAGAAATAGTGAATACATCTTTCTCAGATCACAATGCAATAAAAGTCATATGCAATATTGGACAAGGAGATATAGACCCAGAACTAATTGGAAATTGAATAACCTCATTTTAATTAATCATTTTATCCTAGATAATGACAATAATGAAATAACATAACTAAATCCTATGGAATTCATTCAAAGTAGCTGTCAGGGCATATATTATATCTTTAAATGTTTACATGAATAAATTAGAGAAAGAGGAAATCAATGAACTAAATATGCAACTAAGAAATTAGAGAAAGAGCAAATTAAAAATCCCCAAATACCAAATTAGAAATTCTAAAAATTAAAGGAGAAATGAATTAAAATAAAAAACAAAAAACATTTGAATTAATAAATAAACCCAAAAGTTGGTTTTATGAAAAAAACAATAAAATTGATAAACCTCTGGTTAATTTGGTTTAAGCAGTATTATGGATGGAACAAATCTCATAGAATTTTCAATCCATCTGTGGGACAAATTCCATCTGTTCAATGCAGAGTAGTAAGTGCCAACCTACCTTTATAATGTTGTGTTGTCACTGTCGTTTTGTATTTTACACTTCATGGATTCACCTTTAATATTAAAGATGCATATTTCCCCCCTTTCTAAGTTATATATATATATATATAGATATATATATGTATATCAACCTTGGCCTTGCTGCCCTCAAGTTGCACCAATTTCTTGAACAGAAACTGTATTTTTTCTGGGCGTGGTCCTTGAATTATTATTTTATTTCAATACATCCTTATGAGAACCTAAGATTGGAGAACCCTGTTCTAGAAACAGAGGGTAGGGGCGGCTAGGTGGCGCAGTGGATAAAGCACCAGCCTTGGAGTCAGAAGTACCTCGGTTCAAATCCGGTGTCAGACACTTAATAATTACCTAGCTGTGTGGCCTTGGGCAAGCCACTTAACCCCATTTGCCCTGCAAAAAAAACCTGATAAAAATAAAATAAAAAAAATAGAAACAGAGGGTAAAAATAGAAACTGAGGAAGTCCACCACTCACCTAGTGAAAGAGATCCCAAAATAAAAACTCCCAGGAATTAAACAGCTATATTCAAGAACTGCCAATTTAAAGAGAAATGCTTACAGGTAGCCAGAAACAAACAATTAAATTATTAGCAGTGCAATCATGATTATGTGGGATTTAGCAGCTTCTACATTAAGGGTTCATAGGGTTTGGAAAATGACATTCTGAAAGGGAAAAAAGTTTGCATTACAACCAAAATTCTCTCCCAGACAAAACTGAACATTCTCTTTCTGGAGCAAAAGATAAGATATTCAATGAATTAGGGGACTTTCAAACTTTCCTGTTGAAATGATCAGAGTTGAACAGAAAGTTTGTTCTTCAAGAAGTGGACGCAGGTGAAACAGAGAGCGTGCATGGGAGGGCAAATTATGAGGGACTTAATGATGTTAAACTACTTGTATTCCTGCATGGAATGAGATCCTGATAACGCATATGAATATTCTTATTTATTAGAACAGTTTGAAGAAGCATCTATAGACAAGGCACTGGAGGGAGCTGTATATAAAGGTATAATATATTATAAAGATGGTGTCTGTGGACAAATATACTGGGAGAAAGGGAAAGCTGATGTAGAATGGGCTAAGATATTCACAAAAAAGATTCAAGAAAAATCTTTTGCAATGAGGTGGAAGGGGGATAGCTGAGAAGGAATGAGTGAGTCTTCATTTTCATTGGAAGTGGCTGAGAGGATAATAACATACACACTCAAGAGGGAATAGAAATCTAACTTACCCTAGAGGAAAATAGGAGAGGAAAGGGATAAGGGAAAGGGAATGGAGAGGTGGTGAGGGAGTAGGTGGATAGAAGAGAGGGAAGGGAGAGGGAGAGGGTAGTCAGATAAAGTTCACTTGAAGAGGGACAGGGTGAAAGCTGAGAGAATAGAATAAGTGGGAGTGTGGAAAAATAGAATGGAGGAGAAATACAGTTAAAAATAGCAACTATGGGAAAACTATTGATTCAGTTCTCTAATGGACTTAAGATAAAGAATGCCACCCATCTCAGAGACAGTGTTGATGGTATCTGAACACAGCTTGAAGTATACTTTTTCACCCCTTCACTTTACAATTATGTAAAGGAATTATGTTTACTTTTAAAACACGATTATTGTCACAATGTGAAAAAATAAATTTTAGAAAAAAAAGAACATCTTCTGGCAACTAATGTCTTACTTTGTGGACGATAGAGGTCTGTAGAATATGCATTGTTTCTGGATCTCTTGCCCATGGAGAAGAGTTACAAATATGTTATGTCATAGAGCAGTCTCTGGATCTGCCCTGATTTGCAAAATGAACCAAAGAAGTCATGCCATATCATACTGACTTTATGATTTCTGCTAGTGATGTTATTCTTTGGCAAGAACATGCTAATGTAAAGAATGTAGCTATTGTAAAGAATGATTTCTGCTAGTGATATTATTCTTTGACAAGAAACATGCTAATGTAAAGAAGTCACTGAGAGATTTCTGATATTTAAGAAGACCTCTTTTCTGTTCACAGAGTACTGATGCTTAAAATTCTTGCCTATAGCATAATTTCTTTTGTACCATTGGTTTTTGTCATTTTCCCAAACAAAAATACACAATTTGATCAAAGCTTCATAAATTATACATTTAATAGTAATGTCTGTGTTGGTATTTGTTTTAATTGTATTTTATTTCCTTCTACAGTAATGGACGAAATTTTCCTAGAAAACTCCATAATCAGGTAGGCTTTATACCTGATTAGTATATGCAAAGTAGACTCTCCTTTTACAAAAAAAAAATGGCTCATCTTCAATTGAAATCATCCACAACATCATATTAACTCATGTTTTTGCTTCATTATCTTGCCTCGAATTAGATTTATTAAACATCTAGTATATATCGAAACTTATTAGTAGCTGTTGTATATTAAAGTTATCTTAGAACACTTGAGGTGACTTGCTTAACTTCACAAAATCAATATGTTACAAAGGTAAAACTTGAATTCAGTAACTTTTTACTCCTGGATCTCTCCCTATTCACCATCTCCTAATATAAATTTAAATAAACACTTATTAGATTAATGAAGAATGCACAAGCTATATTCTTCCATGCTATGTGTGGAAGCTCTGCGTACACAATGTATGAGCTCCTAGGAATGAATTCCTAAAAAGCCTTTTGAGGCATATCTGTAGTGCAAGTCTGTCTTGTCTTATCATTGTGGAGACTGTTCCAAGTGCTCAGAATTTAAAGTAAAGGCATTGTCAACATTGGGGTCCTAAGTCTTTGGGGACAGGTTACCTTAAGTCAAGACAGAAAGTAGTATTGGAAATTTCTCAGCAAGGAGGAGAGAAGCAATAGAACCTGAAAGAATTTTGGTAAGGGCTTTCTGCTTGGAACTCTCATGGATAATAGCATAAGCCACTTTTCACGATGATATGTTGGCTTGAATATTCTAATTTGTAATTAGAAACATCCAGGCAAGCTGACATTATACCTTGAGAAGAGGTGGCAAAGCTACTTAAAGAAACTAATTTCTCTGGAGCTCCTAATGAGGTAAAGAAATATCACAAAGCATTAGCTGTAAAGACCACCAGCAGGGTGCTCATGTTCACACAGCACGGATTATTTTGTAGTCACCTGCAGAATTTGTTCTGCATTTTTGTTGCTGCTAGTGAGAGTCAATATAGAAGATGAAAAAGGGTGAAGGAAAAACCTTTCTACTCTCCAGATGATCAAGTAGAATGAAATATTCTTAGAAGACATGCACAGTCTTTGAAAAAGTAAAAAGAGAGAATCTTGCAAGAGGTAAAGGAGAGGAATGAATGTGTCAGGAAGTGGGTGGGAAGACACATCTCGCACAGAGAAGCTGAATATTTGAAATCTATCTTCTTAATTTTGTGCAAAGAAGATTGTAAAAAGGAGCAGGAGAAGGAGACAACTATGAGCTTATTTAGAATTTTGAAAAAGCTCAGAGATTGATAGTTAATTATATGAAGAAATTCAGGAAGTCTTTAGAAATCGAAGTGACTTTGCCTGGAGGAGGAAGACTCCATTTAAAGGAGGAAAAGAAAATGAATCAGTGGAGAAGGATTTGAAGAGATGGAGGAGTATATAAGGAAGAAGACAAAGTAAAGGTTAGGAGGAGGTGAAAATGGAATCAAACTGAAAGAGAGGTGGATAGAGATGGATTTAACATGACCAGGTTGTTCATTGACTATATTACATCTTGGAAAATTTGCACTCGTCCCGAAACTGTAATTATGAGTTGACCTACTCACAGAGAACAGGTAGGAGACACGGCAGATAGAACACTGGGCTTTGAATCAGGAAGACTCATCTTCCTGAGTTCAAATTCAATCTCAAGTCCCTTACTAACTTGTTATTCTGGGCAAGTCACTTACCTCTGGCCCAGCCCTCATCTGTAATATAAGCTGGAGAAGAGAATGGTAAATTATTTCATTACTTTTGCCAAGAAATCACCACATAGGATCAGAAAGAGTCAGACACAACTGAAATGACTGAACAACAATAAACACAACTCGATTTGAAATCTGTGGAAAGTAACTTCAGGGAAAATGAATCATTGTGAAAACATTTGTCAGAAATTGGGAAGGAAGACACAGATAGTATGGCCATGCTACAAATACATGCAATTTTCCAGTGCTTGTGTGATTTGTCATGTTTCATTGTGTTCCTTTGTCAACTTTAGAGGAGTATAAAAATCGGAAGCATGATTATTCTGGAGGATAGACCTAATGATTGCCTCTATAATATTTTATTCTCTGCTAAATTGAATCTTGGAGTATAATTAGTTTAGCTACCCTGCTCTATTAAGTAATCCTTTATTCGGTATCCTTTGGTGACAACAACTAAAAAACTTTTCTGATTGTTCCCTTCTAGAAATAGAAATTTTAAAATAATTAAACTTATTTTTGTTTTCTGTTTCAAAGTCTCTTTGACTCTGGGCCTGACGACCACTCTTCACCCACAGATGAAGAATTAAAGTTTGATACTAAGGTTAAATTCCTCTCTGAAATTTTTTTCCAAGCTTAAGTTTCAGTACTTTGCTTTGTAAAAAACTTTATTGCAAACACAACCATCAACAAAAATAAACAAGTAAAATTTTATACAATATTATTAGTATTTAGCACCAGATGAATTCACAGCATTTAGATAACAAGTAAGTTAAAAGTTTTTGTTAGAATTTTTACAAGTTTCCCCACATCTAGTTTTAGTTTTATTTTTGTTTTTTAATTGACACCCTAGGTGAAATCAATGTGTGTAAAGTTTACTTTCTGCTGATATTTTTGTGTTACTTTCCTTATTTCATGGTAAGCCTTGTATTTATCTGTGTATTGCAAAAACTCTTAGAGTTGGAGACAGAGGACCTGGGTCATAACTCATGACTGGCAATCTTCCAAGCCTATCCAAAGGTTTTCTTAAAGAATATTATTTCTTTTCTTTTTTTTTCTTTTTTTTTTGGTTTTTGCAATGCAAATGGGGTTAAGTGGCTGCCCAAGGCCACACAGCTAGGTAATTATTAATTGTATGAGACCAGATTTAAACCCAGGTACTCCTGACTCCAAGGCTGGTTCTTCATCCACTATGCCACCTAGCCGGCCATAAGAACATTATTTCTTAAAGAACAATAATATTCCATAGGATTGATATACCATCACGTTCTCCAAAGAATCTTGAGTTGAGAACTTGTTACACTGCTGTTTTTTTTTTGGTAGGTTTTGTCATATTAGGATATATTTAGAGGCTTCACTTAAAATTGTTTCGGGATAAGCTGTGGCAACTTCATAGCTTCATGCCACCATCTTGGTTCCTCTTCTAGAATTCTGGTTTATCATTCACTCTTCTATTCATATCTGTTTTATGGGAGAGAATGTTCCATTCACATTCACAGTGATGCTTACTACTAATGCTATATTTCCCTGCATCCTCTCTTCCCCCTGTTTGTACTTTTCACACTTCTTTTCCCTTAATTCACTTCACTAGTGTTATGCTTTACATTTCTGCCTCCTTCCCTCAATTTGCCCTCCCTTTTGATCAGTCCACCTCCAATTTCATTTTTCCCATTTCTGTCCCCTCCCTCATCCCCCCCACTACTCTGTAAGGTAAAATAAATTTCTAAATGCAGTTGGAGATAGAACTTTTTCTCTTTGACCCAAGTCTGTTGAGAGTAAAATTTCCTCAGTGCTCCCCCGCTCCCACAATACTTCTTACTATATCCTGTCATTTGGACCTCTTTATATGGTGTTTTTTATACTGCAATGCCTCAACCTTCTTATCCCAGCTTAATCTTTTTTCTTTTCCCATGTCCTCATTGTTCTATACATGTATGGTACCCACACCTACATCAAAGTTTACTCTTTTCAAGTGTCTTGATAGTAGTTTAGTTCTCAAGAACCATTAGCATGTTTATTTCCTAATCAAAATATACTCATACCCTTTTTTCAGGAGCAACCCCTCCAACTGTCCCAATATAAATACAAGCCTCAAGAGCTAAGGGTTTCATCACTTGACAGATATGTACCCACACTCTCTAAGTATATTCCTTCCAACTGTACTAAGAGAAATACAATTTTCATGAGTTAGAATAGTTGTTTTCTCATGTAGGGATGCAGATACTTTAGTCTTCCTGACATTTCACCTCATTTAGCTTTTGATGTTTCTCTTGAGTCTTGTCTTGGAAGATCAAATTTTCTTTTCACTTCTGGTATTTTTATCAAGTAAGTTTCAATGTTCTTTATTTAATTGAAAGTCTATCTTTTCCCTTGAAAGAATATGCTGAATTTTGCAGGATAGTTGATTCTTGATTATAATTTGAGCTTCTCTGACATCAGCAATATCATATTCCAGACCCACCAATCCTTTAATATTGAAGCTGGTAAGTCTTGTGTAATCCTGATGATGGTTCCCTGGTTTTTAAATTACTTCTTTTTTGATAACTTGCATTATTTTGTCTTTTAGCTGAGAATTCTGAAATTTGTTTTTTTGTTTTGGGATATCTTTCTGGGGGTGATTGATGGATTCTTTCAAGGACTAATTTCTCATCTTAGTCTATCTTATTAGGGAAGTTTTCCATGATAATTTGCTGCATGATATTCTCTAGACTCTTTTTAAAAAATCTTTTCTCTTGATTTATTTTCCAGGTTGGCTCTTATTCCTAAGAGGAATTTTCAATTTTCTTCTATTTTTCAGCTTTTTGGTTTAGTCAGATTGGTAAGAAATGATGCCTCAGAGGGAGAAATGAGGTCTTCATGAAGGGTCATTGCAAATTCATGGCCCATCCTCTAGCAATGGGATCAGTGTGAAGTGATTAGGTGGAGTGCCAAGGTTGACATCATGGATATCTAGGTCATGGAGAAGAAGTCAGAGAAATTCCAAAGCTGATTTGTCAGAATAGAGATAAGGAGATAAATGTGCTTGTCAAACTCCTCAAATGGAGATTTTGATGTTCATGTCTCTGACCTCCAATTAGAGGGTATCTTACCTTCCCTGTTGGATTGTTATTTGCAGATAAGCTTTGTTTAGTCCATCAGTTATTTCATTTGCTAGGATTTTAAGCTGTTCTAGTGAAAATGGTAAAATTTATCGGTATATAATATAAACTAATATTTTTTTCTTATGGAGGAAAGTTTTCCCATAAATCAAATGTCTCAACTAATTGAAGGGAAATATCTAAAAGTCTGCATGATTTGGTTTTTAGATCTAAGGATGTCTGACATTTAAAGTACTTTAGATACCATTGCATTATTTATACTAGTTATAGTTTAATCATTATTTTCCAGAGGATACTTTATATTTCTTGTCCATTATTTTTAGGAAGAAACATTCAAAGAAAATAAAGAAAAAGCATTAATTAATAATGGACCCAGAGAAGTTTCAGCACATGATGCAACTCCAAATATTTCTACTGGGTCTCATTCTCATCATTCAGTTGAGCATGATGCTACTGGACAGGGTAAGTTATTGTTTGGTCATAATTCAGGATGTCAACACTGGACATTATTCCCAGTGGTACAATTTCTATCAATTCAGATTGGTACTTGTTTGAGCATTTCTAATGTTATTGAATACCTTGGGGCAATCAGTTCATTGCCTTACACAGTCAAAATATTGGAAATTGTACTGGCTAATTCCTAAACTTACTCCATATCTATGAGGAGTTGGTATCCCTCAAGTTGAAGAATAAGCTTACCAAATTCCATTTCTGTAAAATAACATCAAAAACTGTAAACATTTTAACTTAGTTTTTCAATTGATATTTTACTTTTTTACCCCAGTTTCCTGGTATGGAAGTTTTTCAGCCTTCATCCACAAATATATGCTTATTTTCACATGACATAATTTCCCTCCAATCACATGACATAATTTCCCTCCAACCTTCTATTCCATCACCTTCTTTCAATCATGAAGTCAGGTGTGTATTATACATATCTCTATGTTTAATCTTAAAGGTATATATTTAATGTGTTTTTCACCTATGGAGGACGTGAAATATAACCCTTTTTGTTTCTGCTCTTTTCCCCAAATGAAAATTTCCACTTAACCCCTCACATTCATAATAGGAACCTTGTTTGTCCATAATATCTAAACACAATTCAAACATTGCTTTATTAAACTCTTTTGGTCTCCTGGAATTTGGGGGAAGGGGGCAATTATTTTTGCTAGAGCTGTGATGAATCAGCATATTTGTAGTTTTCCTCTTCTCAGTAGCCATGTGTCCAGTTAATAATATGACCCATTTTCTATGTTTAATTTCTATGATATCAGCATTTGTATTAGAAGAAGTAGAAGATTATCAATCAAATCAGGATTCAAAGGTATTTTCTATTGTTATGAAATTTTAAATGGATTGCTGCTGTCAAAATTACTTTTCTGATTTATTTATTTCCTACTCAAGGTGATTGCCAAAGTTGTATTAGAATGAACATTTTAGAGCTGGAATGGCCCTAAAAGTAATAAGCTACGGGATCAGCCTGGGAACTAATGAGATGATTTTATGTGGAATTGTTAGGGAATTTCTGCATGATGTTTGCAGGAGAGCTCAGATAAATAGAAAGGGAAATGACAAAGTAAATTGGTAAATATGAAAAGACTTCCTTAAAGAGCTTTAGTTTAGGGTGAAAGTTTGATTGGCCAAGAGCAGGGAGAAAATCCCCGCAGGAGAGAAGATAGGCTGAAGGAAGTAAGGGTACTCAAAAGGAATGTAATGAAGTAAGGTTTAGCTTTTAATATACAGCTTATAACTAGAAGCATCAAGTCTTTTCTGTGATTAAGATATTGATTGAGACTTGGAATGATAGGTTTAGGATTGAGGATTTGATATGCACGAAGGATGCATATCTTATATATACAATAATAATTTGAAATTTTGTATTTTAGGATAACTTTTAGTCCTCGGTGTAGAAGCTTAACTGCAGCAGGTCTGAAATGATTGCAGATGTGTCAGCTATTTAACATAGTGTCTAGAGCACCAACTCTGTAGTCAGGACTGCCTGACTTCAAATCTGACCTCAGACACTTAATAATTGCTTAAGTGTGTGACCTTGGGTAAGTCACTTAACCCCATTGCCTCCTCCCCAGCAAATAAAGGGGAATAATTCATGATTGTAGAAATAAGAAAGATTTCATGACAGCTTGTTTCTTTAGGTTGATTCAATTTCTTTATTTTAGTCTTGTTTCAAGGCAGTGGGGCTAAAGAATTTATCCATGACCATAGAGCTTAGTAATTACCAAGGTTGTGAGAATGCTTTTGACCTCAGGTTCTCCTGATTCCAGGTCTCTTGGTCTCTCCACTAGGCCACCTAGGTGCCCATATTTTGTATATTTTAGTGAAACTTTATGCTTTCCTTTGGGATAACTTCACTACATCGAATGAAGGAGACAGGTGATTGATTTTTTAAGCCTGAGGATTTCGAAATGCAGAATGGAGAAACTGTTCTTTATTCTATGATGGCAGTCTAAGATTACTTTTTAAATATGGTCCTTTTGGGGAAAGTTTTAAATTGAGCTATTTCTTAGATTGGCACAATTTTTTGTAAAGTCAAAGGTTTTTCCAGGTCTGATGCCAAATGGAGGATCATAAATTCTGGTGACATGAAAATTTCTCTTGTAGCTGACATAGGCAAGTTAAGAAATTTACTCACATTTTAATGTGGCAAATAATCAAAGGTAGATGCATGAAGTATGCAGAGAACAAAGGGCCATGAGTATGGTTATTGTTAATTTTATAGGATATTTATAGTAGATTAAAAGCTTGTACTACATTAAAAATAATGAACCTCTGGGAGTTTGGAGGCCTAAGTATATATTAAAGGTACCAGGCATGAAGAAGAACAGAAATAATTCCCCCATGGAGGAGAACTGTAGAGAAGGTGGTAATCGTATGAAAAACTCAACTCTCCGCAATGTTTTTTTTTTTTTTCCTGTACAGGTGATGTGGGCATCATTGTAAGTTTTGCAGATGGTCAAGTTCTGTCTTTTTCTCGAGAATTTGCACATTTATGTGTCTGTGATCATACAAATTGGTATGCCAAATTACATACCAGTATTTAAGAATACATTTTGATGTGCACTCCCAAACACATACACGCACACACATATACATTTACATTTACATTTTAATGAAAGTAAGAAACATAGATCAACATAACACTGAAATATTTTGGTGTTGAACAATTTCAATCATGTCTGATCCTTTGTAGCAACATTCAGGTTGTTCTTGACCCTGAGACCAAAGACCATTGTCATATCTTTGTCTCGCTCATTTTATACCTAAGGAATCTGGCAAACAAAGTTCAGTTACTTGCCCAGGGTCACATAGCTGGTAAGTGTCTGAGACTGGAAGTCTGGTGGGTTCCAAATGATGCATCTAAGTCAGACATGATGTCTTGAAGCATCATTGTAAATTCATGATTATGTAGAGTGCCCTGGATTTCTAGGTCTTGGAGAAGAAGTCAAGTGATATTCCAACACTGTTCTGTCAGAAGCGAGATGAGGAGATGACTGCTGGTCTAACTCTTCGAATGGAGGTTTTGAAGTTCCTGACTCTCTCCTCCAATCAGGGTTTCTTACCTTCCCTATAAGATTATTACTTGATGTTATGAATTGTGTAGTCCATCAGTTTACTCAGTTCTTGGTATATCAATGTTTGTCTTGTTGTTGTTATAATATTTTTCAGTCTATATTATGAAAACTAATACTTTTTTTTCCTATACATCAAACCTCTCAAATTAAGTGAAGGGAAAAATTGAAAGTTTTCCGTGATTTTGTTCTTAGATGTAAGAACATCTGACAATTTAAGTACTTTAGATGCTGTTGCATTATTTATATTAGTTATATATTAGTCAAAATTTTGAGAGGACAATTTGCAATTTTCATCTATTATTTTTAGGACAAATCATTCAAAAAAATAAAAAGAAATGCATTAATCAATAATGGACCTAGAGAAGTCACACCAAATGGTGCAACTCCAAGTATTTCTACTAGACCTCATTCTCATCATCCATTTGAACCAGGTGCTACTGTGCAGGGTAAGTTAGTACAGGGCCATGATTCATGATGTCATCATTGATCATTGTTCCAGTCGGTAAATTTCTATCAATTAACATTGACTCTTGTGTTGGAGTTTCTAGTCTTATCGAGTACCTTGGGATAGCAGTTCATTGTCTTACACATCCAAAACATTGAAAATGGTACTTGCTGATTGCTAAACTGCCTCCATCATCTATGATGTTGTGGTATCCCTCAAGTTGAAGAATATGCTTACTGAATTCTCTTTTGGTAAAATGACACTAAAACTGTAAATATTTTAACTTAGTTTTTCAATTGGTATTTTATTTTTTCCCAGTTTGTTAATATGAAAGTTTATCAGCCTCCATTCAGAGATATGTGCATATTTTTATGCTACAGGATTTTCCTCCAACCTTCCTTCCCATCACATTCGTTCAATCATGAAAAGTCAAGTGTTTAATGTTTAATGTTAAACCTTTATGCTCAATAATGTTTAATGCTAAACCTTTATGTTTTATGTTAAACACATATTTTTAATGATTTGTCATAAGAAGTTTGTTGACGATAAACATTTTTTCTTCTCCACTCCTAGCAGTATATTAATCATGCACTAGCACAACCAATTTCCTCTTAGCCCCTATGATTCATAATAGGAACCTTCTTGGTTTATATTTCCGAAATGCAAACGTTACTCTCTTAATCTCAATTTGTCTCCTGAAATTTTTTGGGGGGGGAATATTTTTGGTGGAGACAATATCAATCAGAATATTTAATGCAATTTTCTTCTTCTCAGTATCCACGCTTCCAGTTAATAATATGAAACTTTCTCTGTATTAATTTTCATGTCAGCATTTGGATTGGATGAAGGAGAAGACTATCACTCAAATCGAGAAGCAATGGTATTTTCGACTGTTATTTTGAAATTTTGAAATGGATTGCTGTTTTCAAAATTACATTTCTGATTCATTCATTCATTTATTTATTTACTACTCAAGGCGATTGACAAAGTTGAATTAGAATGAAAATTTTAGAACTGGAAGGGACCTGAAAATAATAAGCTATGGGATAGGCCTGGGAACCAATGAGATGATTTTATGGCTAATTTTTAGGGAATTCCTGCATGCTGTTTACAGGAGAGCTCAGTAAAACCTGATAAAGAAAAGACTTCATTAAAGAGCAATAGGTTAGGCTGAAAGTTTGGTTGGCAAAAAGGAGGCAGAAGATTCTTCCAGGAGAGAAGATAGGTTGAGAGAAGTAAGGGCACTCAAAAGAAATGAAAAGATTGAGGGTAAAGATTATTACCTTCAAATTAGAAAAGCAAAAGAAAAAATATCTTATTATGTAATTTTGTTATTTAATACTTTTTTTTCTTCCTTAAGTGTATGACTTCTCTGTCATCACATTCAGCTGAGATCAAAGTATAAATGATGTAAAGACTAACAGAATGTTTCCTGTACAGTTGGGGGAAAGGAAGCAGGAATGGGGGGGCAGATTGTAAAACTCAAATAAAATCTTTCTAAAAAGGAAAGAGTTTTATGGTAAGCTTTTAGTATAGGGCTTATAATAAGAAGCATCAAGTCTTTTCTGTAATTAAAATATTCATTGAGACTTTGAATTATAGCTTAAGGATAGAGGATTTGATATGCATCAAGGATGCTTTGTCATTTCTTATGCATAGAATAATATTTTGAAATGTTGTGATTTAGGGTATCTTTTAGTCATCAATTTATAAGCTTAACAGAAGCAGGTCTGATTTGAAAAAATAAGTTTTGTGGATGGGTCAGCTAGGTAACGGTGTCTAGAGCATCAACTCTGTCTTCAGGACTACCTGACTTCAATTCTGACCTCAGACGCCTAATAACTATTGCTTAGCTGTGGAACCTTGGGCAAGTCACCTAACCCATTGTCTCCTCCCCTACAAAGAAAGAGGAAGAATTCGTGATTGGAAAAGTAAGAAAGCTTTAATGACAGCTTGTTCCTAAAGTTTGATTTAATGTCATTATTTTTGGCTTGTTCAAAGGGGCAAAGGAATTTGTCCATTATCAAAGAGCTTGGTAATTATCAAGCGTGTGAGAAGGGATTTGATCTCAGATCCTAATTATTCCAAGACCCTGTCTCTCCATTATGCCACCTAGGTGCTCATTTCTTATTTAATGCAACATTAAGTTATCCTTTGGGATAACTTCACTACATTGAATGAAGGAGACAGGTGATGGAGTTTTTAAGAGTGAGGTTTTGGAAATCTGGAATTGAGAAATTGTTGTTTCTTATATGGATGGCAGCATGAGGTTACATTTTCATAAGGTACTTTTCAGGAAATATTTGATTTAAGGTGTCTCATAGGTTGCCATGTTTTTTTGCCAAGTCAGAGGGTTTTCCAGGTCTATTGCCAAATATAGGATTAGAAATCACAGTGACATTGGAATTTCTCTTGTAGTTGAGACAGGTAAGTGAAGGAATTTACTCAGAGCTCTATGTCAGATATAATCAAAGGTAGAGGTTTTAAGTATGCACAGAAGAAAGGTCCAACAGCATGCTTATTGCTCATTTTATGCGACATTTATAGTGGAGTAAAATCTTGTACCAGGTAGATCATGAACCTCTTGGAGTTTGGAGGCCTGGATATATAATAAAGGCTTCAAGCATGAAGAAGAGCAGAAATAATCCCACTGGAGGAGAACTTTAGAGAAGGTGGTAATTGTATTGAATATTCAACTCTCAGCAATGGTTTTTTCAGTAAAAGCAATGTGGGGCATCATTGGAAGTTTTCCAGATGGTCACATGTATCTTTTTCTCCAGAATTTGCAGATTTGTGTGTCTGTGAATGGACAAATTGGTATAACAAAATACATACAAATATTTAAGAATATATTTCCATGTGCACTCACATACATACACATGCACAAACAAATATTTTCATTTTTATGAAAGAAAGAAACATAGATCGACATAACACAGAAATATTGTGGTGTTGAACAATTCCAGTTGTGTCTGATACTTTGTAGCAACTTTCAGGTTGTTCTTGACCATGGGACTAAAGCCCATTGCCATATTTTTGTCTTGATAATTTCATACAGAAGGAATCTGGCAAACAAAGTTTAGTGGCTTGCCCAGGGTCACATAGCTGTTAAGTTCATAGTATTTCAGTATTTTTCTAGTGAGAGTTATAACATTTTTCAGTCTATATCATGAAAACTATTATTTTTTCTTATGGAGGAAATTTTCCTATAAATATAAAGGTTTGCATGATTTCTTTCATTCTTACATTTAAGAATGTCTGACAGTTGATGTACTTTAGATACTATTGCATTATTTATATTAGGTGTTGATTAATCAGAATTTTCCATCATCACGTTTTATTTCTTGTCCTTTAATTTTAGGACAAATCATTAAAAAAAATGATAGGAAACACATTAAGTAATAATGGACCTAGAGAAGCTACTCCAGGTGATACAACTCCAAGTATTTCTACTGACCCTCATTCTCATCATTCATTTGAGGTTGGTGCTACTGGAAAAGGTAAGTTACTATAAGGCCATGATGATTCACAATGTCATCATTGAATCTTATTTACAGTGGGGTAATTTCTATCAATTAAGATTGGCTTTTCATTTAGAGTTCAAATCTTATCAAGTACCCTGGGGAAATCAGTTCATTGTCTTACACATCCAAAACATTGGAAATCATACTTGTAATTGCCAAACTGCCCCCATCATCTATGATGATGTGGTATCCCACAAGTTGAAGAATAAGCTTACTGAATTCTCTTTTTGTAAAATGGCACTAAAGCTATAAATATTGTATCTTAGTTTTTCAATTGATATTTTATTATTTCTCTGTTTGCTGATATGAAAGTTTCTCAGCCTTCATTCAGAGATATATGCATATTTTCATGCTACAGAATTTCCCTCCAACCTTCCTTCCCATCACATTCCTTCAGTCATGAAAAGTCAAGTGTTTAATATTCATACTTCCATGTTTCATGTTAAACCCATATAGTTAATATTTTGACCTAAAGAAGTATATTAAATATAAACTTTTTTTTGCTTCTCCTCTACTAGCAAAACTAATTGTGCATTAGGAAAACCAATCATTATTTACATACACATATTTCTTTGTGTAAAATTGGCACTTCACCCCTCACATTCGTAATCGAAAACTTCCTGGTTCATAATTCCTAAATCCAAAGTGACTGTTAATCTCTTCATGTCTCCTAGAATTTTAGTGGGGTTATTTTTGCTGGAGACATTATTAATCAGTATATTTATACAGTTTTCCTCTTCTCAGTATCCACACCTCCAGTTAATAATATGATCTTTTGTTCTACATTTCATTTCTATGATGTCTGCATTTGGATTGGAAGAAGGAGAAGATCATCAATCAACTTGTGATGCAATGGTATTTTATATTGTTATTTTGAAATTTTCAAATGGATTGGTGCTTTCTAAATTAGCTTTCAGATTTATTTATTTACAACTCAAGGTGATTTCCAAAGTTGAATTAGAATGAACATTTTAGAGCTGGAATGGTCCTAAAAATAAGAAGCTACAGGATTAACCTGGGAAACAATGAAATGATTTTACTTGTAATTGTTAGGGAATTCCTGCATGATGTTTACAGGAGAGCTCCAATTAAAACACAGGGAAGTGACAATTGACAATTGACAATGATAAATAAGAAAAGACTTCATTAAATGGGTTTAGGTTAGGTGGAAAAGTTTGGTTGGCAAAGAGGAGGCAGAAAATCCTTCCAGGAGAGAGGATAGGCTGAAGGAAGTGAATGTAAAGTGAAGTGAAAAGGAATGTAAAGAATGAGGGTTAGCTTTTAATATAGGGTGTATTACAATAACATTAACAATAATGTCAGGTCTTTTCAATAATAAAGATATTGATTGAGACTTGCAATGGTAGCTTTAGGTTTGAGGATTCAATATTCATTAAGGATACATTGCCATTTCTTTTACATAAAATACAATTTTGAAATGTATTTTAGAATAACTTTTAGTCCTCAGTGGAGAAGCTTAACTGCAGCAGGTCTGGACTGATGAAGTAAGGATTGCAGATGTGTCAGCTATTTAACACAGTGTCTAGAGCACCAACTATGTAGTCAGGACTACCTGACTTCAAATCAGACCTCAGACACTTAATAATTGTCATTGTAAATTCATGAGCCTTCCTCCAGCAATGGGATCAATGAATGGAGTGCCATGGCTGATGTCCTGTATTTCGAGGTCTTGGAGAAGAAGTCAGAGATATTCCAACACTGTTCTGTCAGAGTAGAGATGAGGAGAAGACTGTTCTGGTCTACCTCGTCAGATGGAGGTCATGAGGTTCATGACTCTCTCCTCCAATCAGGGTTTCTTACCTTCCCTGTAAGATCATTACCTGAAGGGGGTGGTTAGTGGGCACAGGGGATAGAGCACCAACCCTGGAGTCAGGAGAACCTAAGTTCAAATCCGGCCTCAGACACTTCATAATTACCTAGCTGTGTGGCCTTGGACAAGCCACTAAAACTAAAACCATTGCCTTGCAAAAAAAAAAAAGAAAAAGAAAAAAATGTCATTACCTGAGGTAAAGAATTACATATTGCATCAGTTTTCTCAGTTCCTAGTATTTCAGTGTTTTTCTAGTGAGACTTACTACATTTATCAATCTACCATGAAAAGTAATATTTTTTTCTTATGGAGGAAATTTTCCTATAAGTCAAATTTCTCAAATAAGTAAAGGGAAAAATTCAAAGGTTTTTATGATTTGGTTCTTAGATATAAGAACATCTGACAATTAAGGTACTTTAGATACTGTTGCATTATTTATATTAGTTATAGATTAATCAAAATTTTCAGAGGACACTTTACATTTCTCATCTATTATTTTTAGGAAAAATCATTCAAAAAAAAGAAAAGAAATCCATTAATTAATAATGGACCTAGAGAAGCTACAACAAGTGATGCAATTCCAAGTATTTCTACTGGACCTCATTCTCATAATTCATTTGAGCTTGGTGCCACTGGACAGGGTAAGTTACTATAAGGCCATGATACACGTTGTCATGATTGAACATTATTCCCAGTGGGGAAATTTCTATCAATAAAGTTTGGCTCCTGTTTTAGAGTTCAAGTCTTGTTGAATACCCTGGGTAAATCAGTTCATTGTCTTACACATCTAAAATATTGGAAATGGTGCTGGCTAATTGCTAAACCGTCCCCATCATCTTTGTTGAGGTGGTATTGCTCAAGGTGAAGAATATGCTTACTAATTCATTTTTTCTAAAATGACACTGAAACCTATAAACATTTTAACTTAGTTTTCTTTCGATATTTTTTATTTCCCAAATTACACATATGAAAAATTATCAGCCTTCTTCCACAGATATATACAGGCTTTTGAGCTACAGAATTTCCCTACAACCTTCCATCCTATCACATTCCTTCAGTCATGAACAGTTAAGTGTATAATGTTCAGACCTTTATATTTTGTGTTAAACCTATATATTTAATCTGCTTGACCTAAGAAGCAGTTCTTCTCCTCTTCTACCAAAAATATTAAGCATGCATTAGCAAAAACAATTGTTTTTTATATACGCACATTTCTTTGTGTAAAATTGCCACTTGGCGCCCCTCCCATATATAATGGAAACCTTCCTGTTCCATAATTCCTAAATCCTAAAGATACTTTCTTAATCTCTTCTGGTCTCCTGGAATTATTTTTTGGGGGGGCTAATTTTCCTGGAGACGTTATGAATGAACATATTTTTACAATTTTCCTCTTGTCAGTAGCCGTGCCTCCAGTTAATAATTTGACCTTTTTTTCTATATTTAATTTCTATGATGTCAGCATTTGGATTGGAAGAAGAAGACTACAAATCACATTGGGCTGCAATGGTATTTTCTTTTGTTATTTTAAAATTTTCTATTGGATTGCTCCTTTCATAATTACTTTTCTGATAAATTTCTGTACAACTGAAGGTAATTACCAAAGTTGAATTAGAACGCAAATTTTAGAGCTTGGAAGGGACCTAACAATCATAAGGCCATGGGTTAGACCTGAGAACCAGTGAGATGGTTTTATGGCCGACTGTGAGTGTATTCCTGCATGATGTTTAGAGGTGAGGTCAGATGAACACAAATGAAAATGACAAAGTAAACTCTGGTAAATAGGAAAAGATTTCATTAAAGAGCTTTAGGTCAGGTTCAAAGTTTGATTAACAAAGAGGAGGCAGCAAATCCTTCCAGGAGAGAAGACAGGTTGAAGGAAGTAAGGATACTCAAAAGGAATGTAAAGAGTGAGGGTTTGCTTTTAACATAGGGCTTATAAGAAGAAGCCTCAAGTCTTTTCCATAATTGAGATATTGATTGAGACTTTGAGTGATATCGTTGATGGAGAATTTGCAGTACAAGTGAGGTGGGCGTCATCATAATTGGACGTTTTCCAAAAGGTCAAATTCTGTTTTTTCTCCAGAATTTGTGTGTTTGTGAATGTACAAATTAGTATACAAAAATACATACCAATATTTATAAATATGTATGTTGTTTGTACACTCACACACACATGTGCACCCACATACCTTTACATTTTTATGCAAGTAAGAAACATGGATCGACATGCATAGATATATTTTGTTCGTGAACAGTTTCAATCATGTCTCATAATTTGTAGTAGCATTCAGGTTGTTCTTGACCATGGGATTAAAGTCCTTTGCCATATCATTGTGTAGCTAAGGAAACTTTGGCAAACCAATTTTAGTAGCTAGCCCAGGGTCCCAAGCAGGTAAGTGTCTGAGCCTAGAAGTCAGATGGGTTCCAAATGATGCATCAACGTCAGACTTGAGATCTCCATGAACTGTCATTGTGAATTCATGAGCCTTCCTCCAGCAATGGGATTAGTGTGAAATGATTAAGTGAAGTTCTATGACCCTTGTCCTGGGTTCCTAGGTCTTTGAAAAGAAGACAGATATTCCAAAGCTGCTCTGTCAGAATAGAGATGAGGATATGATTGTTCTGGTCCAACTCCCCGAATGGAAGTTTTGGAGGTTCATGCCTCTGTCCTCCAAACAAAGGGTTTCTTACCTTCCCTCTTAGAAGACCATAACATCACATTAAGATTTGAGTAGGTCATCAATTATTCCAGTTCCTAGTATTTTAATGTTTTTTCAAGTGAGAATTATAACATTTTTCAGTGTATATCATGAAAACCAATCTTTTTTTCTTATGGAAGAAATTTTCCTATAAATCAACTGTCTCAAGTAAGGGATGGGAAAGATAGATAGGTTTGCATGATTTTGTTTTTAGATCTAAGATTGTCCGACCATTAAAGCACTTTTGATATCATTGTATCATATCTATTACTTATGCATTAATCAAAGTTTTCAAAACAAACTTTACATTTCTCTTCTTTACTTTTAGAAAAAAGCATTCAAAAAAATCATAGAAAATGCATTAACTAATAAGGCATCTAGAGAAGTTAAACCAAGTGATGCATCTCCAAGTAGTTCTACTGGACATCACTCTCATCATTCATCTGACCTTGCTTCGACTGGACTGGGTAAGTTACTATAGCATGATGACTCACAATATCCTCATTGGACATTATTCCCACTGGGGAAATTTCTATCAATTCTGATTGACACCTGTTTTAGTGTTTCTGGCCTTATCGAATACCCTGGGGAATTCAGTTCATTGTCTTACACATGCAAAACATTGCAAAAGGTACTTGCTAATTGCTAAACTGCCCCCATATCTATGATGATGTGTTATCCCTCAAGTTGAAGAATATGCTTACTCAGTTCTCTTTTTGAGAAAATGGCACTAAAAACTATAAGCATTTTAACTTTTTTCAGTTGATATTTTATTTTTGCCCAGGTTCCATATATGAAAGTTTATCAGCCTTCAGCCACAGATATATACATATATATATATATGTGTGTGTGTGTGTGTGTGTGTGTGTGTGTGTGTGTGTGTGTGTGTGTTTTTATACATATGTATATATATTTATACACACATATTTTGAGCTACATACTTTACCTCCAACCTTCCATCCCATCACATTATTTCAATCATGAACAGACAGACAAGTGTGTAATGTTCATACCTTTATGTTTCATGTTAAACCTATATATTTAATGTGCTGACCTATGAAGTATATTAAAATAAATTTTTTTGGTTCTCCTCTTTACCCAGAATATTAAGCATGCATTAGGAAAACCAACTTTTACAAATGTCTTTGTATAAAATTGCCATTTAGCCCCTCACATTTGTAATAGGAACCTTCCTTGTCCATAATTCCTAAATGCAAAAGTTACTCACATAATCTCTTCTGGTCTCCTGGAACTTTTTTGGGGGGGTGTTTTTCCTGGGGACATTATGCTTCAGCATATTTGTACAATTTTCCTCTTGTCATTACTTTTGTCTCCAGTTAATAATGTGTCCTTTTTCTGTATTTCATTTTTATGATGTCAGCATTTGGATTGGAAGAAGGAGACGACTATCAATCACTTTGTGATTCAATGGTATTTTCTACTTTTCTTTTGAAATTTTCTAATGGATTGCTGCTTTCCAAATTACATTTCTGATTGATTTCTTTACTACTCAATATAATTGCTAAAGTTGAATTAGAATGAAAATTTTGTAACTGGAATGACTCTAAATATAATAAGCTATGGGATCAGGCTGGGAGCCAACGAGATAATTTTTATGGTCAATTGTTAGGGAATTTGTGAATGATGTTTACAGGAGAGCTCAGATGAATACAAAGGGAAATCAGAAAGTAAACTTGTAAATATGAAAAGACTTCATTACAGAGCTTTTGTCTAGGTTGTAATTTCATTTGGCAAAGATGAGGCATAAAATGCTTCCAGTAGAGAGGATAGTCTGAAGGAAGAAAGGGTATTCAAAATGAACGTAAAAAGTGAGGGTTAGTTTTTTATATAGGGCTTAAGACGAGAAGCATCAAGTCTTTTTAGTAATTAAGAAACTGATTGAGACTTGGAATGATAGCTTTAGGATTGGATTTGATATGTATCAAGGATCCATTGTTAATTCTTATACATTAAATAATATTTTGAAATGTTGTACTTTAGAATAACTTTTAGTACTCCGTGAAGAAGCTTAACTGGAGCAGGTCTGAATTGATGAAATAAGGATTGCAGATGGGTCAGCTATTTAACACAGTGTCTAAAGCACTAACTCTATAGTCAGGATTACTAGATTTCAAATCAGACTTCAGACACTCAATAATTGCTTAGCTGCATGACCTTGGGCATATCACTTAACCCACTGCCTCCTACCCAACAAAGAGACAGAACTTGACCATGATTCAAGAAGTAGCAAATATTTAATGACAACTTGTTTTTATAGTTCATTTAATTTCTTTATTTTTGCTTTGTTCCAAGGCAGTAGGGCTAAGGAATTTGTCCATGATGATAGAGCTTGGTAATTTTCAAAAGTGTGAGAATGGTTTTTGTCCTTAGTTCCTCCTGATTCCAGGCCCTTGCTCCCTCCACTATGCCACCTGGGTGCCCATATCTTGCTTATTTTAGTGAAACATTAAGCTGTCCTTTGGGGTAACTTCACTACATCGAACCAAGGAGATAGGTGTTTGACTTTTTAAGGCTGAGGATTTGGAAATAATACCGAATGGAGAAATTGTTGTATCTTATATGACAGCAGTCTAAGGTTCCTTTTTAATATGGTACTTTTCAGGAAATATTTACCTTGAGCAATCTCATAGATTGCCACAGTGTTTCTTAAAGTCAGAGGGTTTTCCTTATTTCTATTGCCAAATGTAGGATCATAAATCATGGTAACATGGGAATCTCTCTTGTAGTTGAGATAGACAAATGAAGGAATTCACTCACAGGTTGATGCTAGAAAGAAGAGCAGAAATAATCCTGCTGAGGGGGAACTGCAGAGAAGGTGGTAATTGTCTCGAATACTCCACACTCAGCAATGGTTTTTTCAGTACAAGTGCTGTGCGAATCATTGGAAATTTTCCAGATGGTCAAGTTCTGTCTTTTTCTCCAGAATTTGCACATTTGTCTGTCTGTGTATGTACAAATTAGTATTCCAAAACAAATACCAATATTTAAAAATATGTATTTGTGTAAACACATAAAATACACACAGACACACCTATACATATATATTGATATATAAATATTTACATTTTATGACAGTAAGAATGAAAGATCAACATACCGAAATATTTTGGTGTTGAACAATTTCAGTCGTGTCTGATACTTTGTAGCAACATTCAGGTAGTTCTTGACCATGGGACCAAAGTCCATTGCCATATCTTTCTCTTGCTAATTTTGTACCAATGAAACTGTGGCAAACCAATTTTCATGGCTTCCTCAGGGTCACGGAGCACGTATGTTTCTGAGTCATGAAGTCAGATGGGTTCCAAATGATGCAACAGTCAGATATGAGATCCTCTTGAAGCATCATTGTAAATTCATGAGCCTTCCACCATCAATGTGATCAGTGTGAATTGATTAGGTAGAGTACCATGGCTGGTGTCCTGGATTTCTAGGTCTTGGAGAAGAAGACAAAGATATTCCAAAGCTGTTCTGTCAGAAGCGAGATGAGGAGATGACTGTGCTGCTCTAAGTCCTGACTCTCTCCTCCAAATCAGGGGTTTTCTTACCTTCCCTGTTAGATTATTTCTTGATGTTATGAATTGTGTAATCCATTAGTTTTCTCAGTTCCTAGTATTACAACGTTTTTCTTGTGATTTTTATAACATTTATCATTCTATACCATGAAACCTAGTATTTTTTTTTCTTATGGAAAAAAGTTTCCTTTAAATCAAATGTCTCATATAAGTGAAGTGACCAATTGAAAGGATTCCAGGATTTGGTTTTAGATCTAAAAACCTCTGACAGTTAAAATACTTTAGACAATATTGCATTATTTATATTGGTTATAGATTAATCATAATTTCACAAGTACCCATTAAATTTCTCATTCATTATTTTTAGGAAAAAGCATTCAAAACATTGAAAGGAAATGCCTTCATTACTAAGGGACCTGGAGAAGTTACACCAAGTGATGCATCTTCATTTGAGCTTGGAGCTACTGGACAGGGTAAGTTATTATATGACCATGATTTGCAATGTCCACATTGGACATTATTCCACGTGGGGAAATTTCTTTCATTTCAGATTTGCACTTGTTTTAGAGTTTCTAGTCTTATCGAGTACCCTGGGGAAATCAGTTCATTGTCTTACACATTCAAAACACTAAAAATGGTACTTGCTAATTGTGAAATTGCGCTCATCATCTGTGATGATGTGGTATCCCTCAGGTTGATAAATATGTTTACCGAATTGTCTTTTTCTAAAATGTCACTAAAAATTATAAACATGAAATGTAGTTCTTCTATTGATATTTTATTTTATCCTATTTTCTTGATATGAAAATTGATCATCTTTCTTCAACAGATATATGCATATTTTTAAGCTACAGAATTTCCCTCTAACCTCCCATCCCATCACATTCCTCCAGTCGTGAACAGTCAAGGGTGTAATGCTCATACTTTCATTTATATTTCATGTTAAACCTTTATATTTAATGTGCTTGACCTAAGAAGCATGTTGAAGAGAAACATTTTTTTGATTTCCCTCTTCTACCAAAACATTAAGTGTGCATTAGCAAAACCAGTCGTTATTTATATAAACATATTTCTTTGAATAAAATTGCAACTTTGTGCCCCTCACATATATAATAGGAACCTTCCTGTTCCATGATTCCTAAATTCAAAAGATAATCTCTTCATCTTTTCTATTCTCCTAGAATTTGTTTGAGGGGCTAATTTTGCTGGAGACCTTATGAATCAAAATATTTGTACAATTTAACTCTTCTCAGTAACTGCATCTCCAATTAATAATTTGACCTTTTTTCTGTATTTAATTTCTATGATGTCAGCATTTGGATTGGAAGAAGGAGAAGACTATAAATCACATTGGGCTGCAATGGTATTGTCTTTTGTCATTTTGAAATTTTCTAATGGATTGTTCCTTTCTAAATTACATTAATGATTGATATCGTTATTATTCAAGTTAATTACCAATTTGAATTCTAATGAAAATTTTAGAGCTGGAAGGCCCTAAAAACCTTAAGCCATGGGATCCACTTTGGTAACAATGAGATGATTTTATGGCCGATTGTGAGGGTATTTCTGCATGATGTTCACAGGAGAGGACAGATGGATAAAAAGGAAAATGACAAAGTAAACTCTGGATAATAGGAAAAGATTTCACTACATAGTTTAGGTCAGATTGTAAGTTTGGTTAGCAAAGAGGAGGAAGAAACATCCTTCCAGGAGAGAGGATAGGCTTAAGGAAATAAAGATACTCAAAAGGAATGTAAAGATAGAAGTAATATTGGATTTATGACTAGAAGCATCAAGTCTTTTCCATAATTAAGAGACCTTGATTGATAGCTTTAGGGTTGAGGATTTGATATGTATCAAGTATCTTTTGTCATTTCATATGCATATAATAATATTGTGAATTGTTGCATTTTAGGATAACTTTTAGTCCTCAGTGTAGAAGCTTAACAGGAGCAGGTCTGAATTGATGAAATAAGGATTGCAGATGGGTCAGCTATTTAACACAGTGTCTAGATCACCAATTCTGTAGTCAGCACTACTTGATTTAAAAGCAGACTTCAGACACTTCATAATTTCTTTGCTGCGTGACTTTGGGCAAGTCACTTAAACACATTGCCCCCTCCCAACAAGAAAGAGGTAGAGTTTATGAGTGGAGAAGCAAGAATGATTTAATGACAGGTTGTTTCTATAGTTTGATTTCATTTCTTTATTTTTGGCTTATTCTAAGGCAGTGGGGTTAATGAATTTGTCCTTGATCATAGAGCTTGGTAATTACCACGAGCATGAGAAAGGTTTTATCCTTAGGTCCTACTGATTCCAGGCCCTTCCTCTCTACACTATGGTGCCTAGCTGCCCATATTGTGCTTATTTTAGTCAAACATTAAGCGGTCCTTTGGAATAACTTCCCTTCATCAAATGAAGGAGATAGGTGATTGCCTTTTTAAGGCTGAGGATCTGGAAATGCGAAATGGAGAAATTGTTGTTTCTCATGTGATAGCATTCTAAGGCTCCTATTTAATATAGTACTTTTCATGAAATATTTCAGTTGTGCTATCTCACAGATCGCCACAATTTTTTTCTCCATATAAGAGAGTTTTCCAGGTCTATTGGCCAAATGTCAGATCAGAAATCACTGTGACATGGGAATTTCTCTTGTAGTTGAGATAGTCAGATGATGGAATTCACTCACAGCTTGATGCTGGAAATCATTAAAGGCAGAGGCATGAAGTGTGCAGAGAAGAAATCGACATCGGAAGTGTTATTGCTAATTTTATGCAACATTTATAGTAGAGTAAATTCTTGTAGCTGATAGATTATGAATCGTTAACATCTGGGAGTTTGGAGGCCTGGGTATTAAGGACATCAAGCACAAAGAAGAGCAGAAATAATCCCACTGGAGGAGAATTGTAGGGAAGGTAGTAATTGTATCAAATACTCAACTATCAGCAATGGTTTTTTCAGTACAAGTGAGGTGGGTGTCGTCATCATTGGACGTTTTCCAAATGGTCAAGTTCTGTGTGTTTCTCAAGAATTTTCCACATTTGTGTGTTTTGAATGGCCAAATTAGTATACGAAAATACATACCAATATTTATGAATATATATGTTTGTACACTCACACACATTCACGCAGAAACATCTATATTTACATTTTTATGACAATAAGACAAGTGGATCCACATGCACAGAAATATTTTGTTGTTGAACAGTTTCAGTCATGTCTAATGCTTTGTAGCAGCATTCAGGTTGTTCTTGACCACGGGACTAAAGCCCTTTGCCATATCTTTGCCTAGCTAATTTTATCTCCACAGAAACTTTGGCAAACCAATTTTAGTGGCTAGCCCAAGGTCACGTGACAGGTAAGTATATGAGCCTGGAATTCAGATGGGTTCCTAATGATGCATCATATTCAGACATGAGATCTCCATGAAGTGTCATTGTGAATTCATGAGCCTTCCTCCAGCAATGGGATTAGTGTGAAATGATTAAGTGAAGTTCCTCACCCTTGTCCTGGATTTCTAGGTCTTTAAAAAGAAGGAAGACATTCCAAAGTTGCTCTGTTAGAATAGAGATGAGGATATGATTGTTCTGGTGCAACTCCAGAATTGGAGGATTTTGAGATTCATGCCTCTGTCCTCCAAACAAAGGGTTTCTTACCTTCCCGCTTAGACCATAACTTCACATTAAGAATTCAGTAAGGGGGTCTAGGGGACGTAGTGGTTAAAGCAGTGGCCCTGCATTCAGGAGTATCTGGTTTGAAATCCGGTCTCTGACACTTAATAAGTACCTAGCTATGTGGCCTTGGGCAAGCCACTTAACCCTGTTTGCCTTGCAAAAAAAAAAAAATAAAACAAAAAACTTCACCTAGTATTTAAATGTTTGTCACGTGAGAATTATAAACTTTTTCAGTCTATATCACGAAAACTAATATTTTTTTTTCTTATGGACGAATAAATTGTCTCAAATAAGTGAAGAGAAAGACATATTTGCATGATTTCATTTTTAAATCTAAGATCATCTGACCATTAAAGTACTTTCGATATTGTTGCACCGTATCTATTAGTTATGCAGTAATCAAAGTTTTCTGAGGACACTTTACATTTCTATTCTATTTCTTTTAGAAAAAAGCATTCAAAATAATCTTAGAAAATGCATTAACTAATAAGGGATCTAGAGAAGTTAAACCAAGTGGTGCACCTCCAAGTATTTCTACTGGACATCATTCTCATCATTCACCTGACCTTGCTTCTACTGGACTGGGTAAGTTGGTATAGGGTCATGGTTCTCGATGTCTTCATTGGACATTACTCCATGTGGGGAAATTTCTTTCATTTCAGATTTGCACTTGTTTTAGAGTTGCCAGTCTTATGGAGTACCCTGAGGAAATCAGTTCATTGTCTTACACATTCAAAACATTGGAAATGATACTTGCTAATTGCGAAACTGGCCTCATCATCTATGATGATGTGGTAACCCTGAGGTTGAAGAATATACTTACTGAATTCTCTTTTTCTAAAACATCACTAAAAACTTTAAATATTGTAACTTAGTTTTTCAATCTATATTATATTTTTTCCAAATTTCCCTTTTAGGAAAAATGTGTCAGCTTTCTTTCACTAATATATGTAGAATTTTAAGCTACAGGATTTCCCTCTAAGCTTCCCTCTCATCACATTCCTTCATGTATGAACATTCAAATGTGTAATGGTCATATTTTCATTTATATTTCATGCTAAACCTTTATATTTAATGTGCATGACCTAAGAATCATGTTGAAGAGAAACTTTTTTGATTCTCCTCTTCTAGCAAAACATTAAGTGTGCATTAGCAAAACCAATTGTTATTTATATACACATATTTCTTTGAATAAAATTGCTACTTTGTGCCCCTCACAGATATAATAGGAACCTTCCTGTTCCATGATTCCTAAATCCAAAAGATATGCTCTTAATCTCTTCTGGTCTCCTGGAATTTGTTTTGGGTATAATTTTGCTGGATATGTTATGAATCAAGATATTTGTACAATTTTCCTCTTCTCAGTAGCTGTGTCTCCAATTAATAATTTGACCTTTTTTCTATATTTAATTTCTATGATGCCAACATTTGGATTGGAAGAAGGAGAAGACTACAAATCACATTGGTCTGCAATGGTATTGTCTTTTGTTATTTTGAAATTTTCTAATGCTCTGTTCCTTTCCAAATTACATTAATGGTTGATTTCGTTATTACTCCATTGTCATTTCTTGTACATAAAATAATGTTGTGAAATGCTGTATTTTACGATAACTTTTAGAAGCTTAACTGGAGCAAGTCTGAATTGATGAAATAAGGATTGCAGATGGGTCAGCTATTTAACTCAGTGTCTAGAGAATCAACATCTTTTCTTTATTTTTGGCTCGTTCTAAGGCAGTGGGGCTAATGAATTTGTCCATGATCATAGACCTTGGTAATAACCAAGAGTATGAGAAAGGTTTTGTCCTTAGGTCTTCCTGATTCCAGGCCCTTGCTCTCTCCAATATGCTGCCTAGCTGCCCATATTGTGCTTATTTTAGTCAAACATTAAGCGGTCCTTTGGAATAACTTCACTACATCAAATGAAAGAGATAGGGGATTGCCTTTTCAAGGGTGAGGATCCGGAAATGCAAAATGGAGAAATTGTTGTTTCTCATGTGATAGCATTCTAAGGTTCCTTTTAAATATAGAACTTTTCATGAAATATTTCCGTTGTGCTATCTCACAGAATGCCACAATATTTTCTCCATATAAGAGAGTTTTCCAGGACTATTGCCTAATGTCGGATCAGAAATCGCTGTGACATGGGAATTTCTCTTGTAGTTGAGATAGTCAGATGAAGGAATTTACTCACAGCTTGATGCTGGAAATCATTAAAGGCAGAGGCATGAAGTGTGCAGAGAAGAAAGGGCCATCGGAATGTTTATTGCTAATTTTATCCAACATTTATAGTAGAGTAAAATCTTGTAGCTAATAGATTACAAATCGTGAATCTCTGGTAGTTTGGAGCCCTGGGCATATATTAAGGACATCAAGCATGAAGAAGCGCAGAAATAATCCCACTGGAGCAGAATTGTAGAGACGGTAGTAATTGTATCTAATACTCAACTCTCAGCAATGTTTTTTTCAGTACAAGTGAGGTGGGCGTCATCCTCATTGGACGTTTTCCAAATGGTCAAGTTCTGTGTATTTCTCCAGAATTTGCACATTTGTGTATTTTGATTGTACAAATTATTGCATAATGTACATTGCATACTGTACAAATATTACTGCCAATATTTATGAATATGTATGTTTGTATACTCACATACACATGCACACACACATCTATATTTACATATTTATGACAATAAGAAAAATGGATTGACATGCACAGAAATATTTTGTTGTTCAACAGTTTCAGTCATCTCTGATACTCTGTAGCAGTATTCAGGTTTTTCTTGACCATGGGACTAAATCCCTTTGCCATATCTTTGACTAGCTAATTTTATCTTCACGGAAACTTTGGCAAACCAATTTTAGTGGGTAGCCTATGGTCACGTGACAGGTAAGTATATGAGCTGGAAGTCAGATGGCTTCCTAATGATGCATCAAAGTCAGACATGAGATCTCCATGAAGTGTCATTGTGAATTCATGAGCCTTCCTCCAGCAATGGGATTAGTGTGAAATGATTAGGTGAAGTTCCATGACCCTTGTCCTTGATTCCTAGGTCTTTGAAAAGAAGACAGTCATTCCAAAGTTGCTCTGTCAGAATAGAGATGAGGTTATGATTGTTCTGGTCCAACTCCAGAAATGGAGCACTTTGAGGTTCATGCCTCTGTCCTCCAAGCAAAAGGTTTCTTACCTTCTCTCTTAGACCATAACTTCACATTAAGAATTTAGTAGGTGTCAGCTAGGGGGCGTAGTGGATAAAGCAGTGTCCCTGGAGTCAGGAGTATCTGGGTTCAGATCCGGTCTCTGACACTTAATAAAGTACCTAGCTATGTGGCCTTGGGTAAGCCACTTAACCCTGTTTGCCTTGCAAAAAAAACAAACAAACAAACAAAAAAAAAACACCTAGCCTAGTATTTTAATGATTTTCACGTGAGAATTATCACATTTTTCAGTCTATATCATGAAAACTAATATTTTTTTTTTCTTGTGGAGGGAATTTTCCTACAAATTAACTGTCTCAAATAAGTGAAGGGAAAGACAGAAAGGTTTGCATGATTTCGTTTCTAAATCTAAGATCATCTGACCATTAAAGTACTTTCGATAATGTTGCATTGTATCTATTAGTTATGCAGTAATCAAAGTTTTCTGAGGACACTTTATATTTCTCTTCTATTACTTTTAGAAAAAAGCATTCAAAATAATCTTAGAAAATGCATTAACTAATAAGGGATCTAGAGAAGTTAAACCAAGTGGTGCACCTCCAAGTATTTCTACTGGACATCATTCACATCATTCACCTGACCTTGCTTCTACTGGACTGGGTAAGTTACTGTAGGGTCATGGTTCAGGATGTCCTCATTGGACATTATTCCATGTGGGGAAGTTTCTTTCATTTCAGATTTGCACTTGTTTTAGAGTTTCCAGTCTTAGCGAGTACCCTGAGGAAATCAGTTCATTGTCTTACACATTCAAAACACTGGAAATGGTGCTTGCTAATTGCGAAACTGGCCTCATCATCTATGGTGATGTGGTAAACCTGAGGTTGAAGAATATGCTTACTGAATTCTTGTTCTAAAACATCACTAAAAACTTTAAATATTGTAACTTAGTTTTTCAATCGATATTTTATTTTTTCCTAATTTCCCTTTTAAGAAAATGTATCTGATTTCTTCCACAGATAGTAGATTTTTAAGCTACAGAATTTCCCTCCAAGCTTCCATCCCATCATATTCCTTCATTTATGAACATTCAAATGTGTAATGTTCATACCTTCATTTATATTTCATGTTAAACCTTTATATTTAATGTGCTTGACCTAAGAAGCATGTTGAAGAGAAACATTTTTTGATTCTCCTCTTCTACCAAAACATTAAGCGTGCATTAGCAAAACCAATTATTATTTATATACACATATTTCTTTGAAAAAAATTGCCACTTTGTGCCCCTCACATATATAATAGGAACCTTTCTCTTCCATAATTCCTAAATCCACAAGATATGCTCTTAATCTCTTCTGGTCTCCTGGCATTTGTTTGTGTATAATTTTGCTGGAGATGTTATGAATCAACATATTCATGCAATTTTACTTTTCTCAGTAGCTGCATCTCCAATTAATAATTTGACCTTTTTTTCTATATTTACTTTCTGTGTTGTCAGCATTTGGATTGGAAGAAGGGGAAGGCTACAAATCACATTGGGCTGCAATGGTATTGTCTTTTGTTATTTTGAAATTTTCTAATGGATTGCTCCTTTCAAAATTACATTAATGATTGATTTCGTTATTACTCAAGGTAATTACCAATTTGAATTCGAATGAAAAACTTTAGAGCTCGTAGGGCCCTAAAAAACATAAGCCATGGGATCCATTTGGGAACCAATGAGATTATTTTATGGCCGATTTTGAGGATATTCCTGCATGATGTTTACAGGAGAGCTCAGATGAATACAAAGGAAAATGAGAAAGTAAACTCTGGTAAATAGGAAAAGATTTCACTACACAGCTTTAGGTCAGATTGTAAGTTTGGTTAGCAAAGAGGAGGCAGAAGATCCTTCCAGGCGAGAAGATAGGCTGAGAGAAGTATGCGTACTCAAAAGGAATGTAAAGAGTGAAGGTTAGCTTTTAATATTGGGCTGATTACAAGAAGTATCAAGTCTTTTCCATAATTAAGATACTGATTGAGACTTTGAGTGATAGATTTAGTGTTGAGGATTTGATATGTATCAAGTATCCATTGTCATTTCTTATACATGAAATAATATTGTGAAATGCTGTATTTTAGGATATCTTTTAGTGCTCAGTGTAGAAGCTTAACTTGAGCAGGTCTGAATTGATGAAATAAGGATTGCAGATTGTTCAGCTTTTTAACACAGTGTCTAGAGAACCAATTCTGTAGTGAGGACTACCTGACTTCAAATCAGACTTCAGACATGTAATAATTGCTTAGCTGAGTGACCTTGGGCAAGTCCCTTAACCACATTGCCCCCTCCCAACAAGGAAAGTGGTAGAATTTATGATTGGAGAAGCAAGAGTGATTTAATAACAGCTTGCTTCTATAGTTTGATTTTATTTCTTTATTTTTGGCTTATTCTAAGGCAGTGGGGTTAATGAATTTGTCCATGATCATAGAGCTTGGTAATTACCAAGAGCATGAGAAAGGTTTTATCCTTAGGTCCTACTGATTCCAGGCCCTTCCTCTCTACACTATGCTGCCTAGCTGCCCATATTGTGCTTATTTTAGTCAAACATTAAGCGGTCCTTTGGAATAACTTCCCTTCATCAAATGAAGGAGATAGGTGATTGCCTTTTTAAGGCTGAGGATCTGGAAATGCGAAATGGAGAAATTGTTGTTTCTCATGTAATAGCATTCTAAGGCTCCTATTTAATCTAGTACTTTTCATGAAATATTTCAGTTGTGCTATCTCACAGATTGCCACAAATTTTTTCTCCATGTAAGAGAGTTTTGCAGGTCTATTGCCAAATGTCAGATCAGAAATCACTGTGACATGGGAATTTCTCTTGTAGTTGAGATAGTCAGATGATGGAATTCACTCACAGCTTGATGCTGGAAATCATTAAAGGCAGAGGCATGAAGTGTTCAGAGAAGAAATCGACATCAGAAGGGTTATTGCTGATTTTATGCAACATTTATATTAGAGTAAATTCTTGTAGCTGATGGATTACAAATCATTAACCTCTGGGAGTTTGGAGGCCTGGGCATATATTAAGGACATCAAGCATGAAGGAGGACAGAAATAATCCCACTGGAGGAGGACTGTAGAGAGGCTGGTAATGTTCTCAAATATTCAACACTCCACAATGGTTTTTTCAGTACGTGTCATGTAGGCATCATTGGATGTTTTCCAGATGGTCAAGTTCTGTATATTCCTCCAAAATTTGCACATTTTTGTGTCTGTGTAAGTACAAATTTATATATCAAAATACATACCATTATTTAGTAATATGTACATGTGTACACTCATAAAACACAAATAGATACACATACATATATGTACATTTTTACAAAAGTAAGAAAGAACAACATGCACAGATATTTTGGTGTTGAACAATTTTAGTCATGTCTGCTAATTTGTAGCAACATCCAAGTTGTTCTTGACCATTGTCATATCTTTGTCTAGCTAATTTTATACCTCAGGAATCATTGGCAAACCAATTATAGTGGCTTCTCCAGTGTCTCGTAGCAGGTACTTTTCTGAGCTTGGAAGTCACATGGGTTCCAAATGATGTATCAAAGTCAGACATGAGGTCCTCATGAAGCATCATTGTTGATTCATGAGCCTTCCACCAGCAATAGTATTATGGCTGATGTCTTGGATTTCTAGGTGTTGGAGAAGTTGTCAGTGCAGCAGCTAGGTGGTGCAGTGGTTAGATCATCAGCCCTGCAATAACGAGTACCTGATTTTAAATCCAGCCACAGACAATAATTACATAGCTATGTGACTTTGGATAAGCCACTGAACCCCACTGCCTTGCAAAACAAAAGAAAAGGAGAAAAAAAGAGAAGTGAGGCATATACGAAAGCATATTCTTCAGAATAGAGATAAGGAGATGCCTGTGCTTGTCTGACTCCTGAAATGGAGGTTTTGAGGTTCATGACTCTCCTCCAGTTAGAGGTTTTCTTTCCTTCCCTGTTAGATAGTTACTTGAGGTTAAGAATTGGGTGTGGGCTATCAATTTTCTCAGTTCCTAGTATTTCAGTGTTTAAGTCTATCTGTCTGTATCATGATAAATCATATTTTTTCTTATGGAGGAAAGTTTCCTGTAAATCAAATGTCTCAAATCAGTGAAAGTTAAAAATCTAAAGGTCTGCATGATTTGGTTTTAGATCTAAGAACATCTGACAATTAAGGTACTTTTGATATCATTGAATTATTTATATTACTTATAGATCAATCAAACTTTTCAGAAGACACTTTACATTTCTCATCCGTTACTTTTAGAAAAAATCCCTCCAAAAAAAGAAAAAAATTGTATCAATTAATAATGGACCTAGAGAATTTAAATCAAGTGATGCACCTCCAAGTATTTCTACTGGACATCATTCTCATCATTCATTTCAGCATGGTGCTACCGGACAGCGTAAGTTACTATAGGGCTATAATTCATGATGTCATCATTGGACATTATTCCCCATGGAGAAATTTCTATCAATTCATATTTCTGCTTATTTAATGGTTATTTCCTTGAAGGTAAAATTAGATTATATAGTTTTGTTTAACAAACAAAAAGAAAATATCATATATGAACTTGGCATTGGGACTGGGGAAGGCATAGGAGCCTAAGTTCAGATATGTAGTGTATATGATTTTACATAAAGTCTCAAGACCTCTTACAGGTTTAATTTTTGTAGTCCAATGTGAATACTTGCCTGAGCATCAGTTGATTAAGACATTAGAAATGAAATCTAATACGACAAAAACAAAGATGAGTAGGTGTTGGAGAGAGTGTGTGTGAATTCAATGAAAAGAGAGAGAGAAGAAATAATCATGTATAATTTGTAGTTGCTGTTTGGCTCTGATAATTGTCTCTGTTAATGGTTATCTCATCTTCCTTATGATTCAAGTATATGTCACAATTCTTTTTGATTGTATGGACTAGACCTGCATTTTCATTGACGTGAGACCACTCCCTTTAGTAATACTGGTTACCACTTTCTCTGAAACCAGAGAATTGGCTTACTTATGATATGGCAGTGATTTGTTCATCATCATACTCCCAGTATTTAAAAGAGGTAAGACTTGAGTTCAGGTTTTCCTCATTCCTTGAGCAGTCCTCCTTCCAGGCTTTCTCTCCTATACTCCAGAATTCCAGTCCTAATTTGTGGTGTCCAAAGCAAATATTGCATTAATCTTCTAGACAACATGAGAAAAAAAAATCCAACAACAGATTTCTTTAATTTTTTTCAACCTGTTCTCTCTTTAACTTGGTTTGTCAGGTCTTCCTCCCTCATGGAAAGATATCTGTTCATGTAGTCTCTAAGAAATTATTATTAATATCTTGAAGAAATACTTTTCTTTTGTAATAACCTTTAAAAATAAATCATTTACTTGACCTTTTAAATTATTTAGGATTTGAAAGTTGAACTTGTGCAGAGATCAGATAGATTATTCTCTCTTCCTCTGAACATTATATCTCTTTAAATGAAAAATAAAAGTGTTCTAACACTTATGGCTGATATATTTTGTCTCAGTTTGAGCAGATAATTCAGCAAAATCTAACATTATCCTAGGCATTTATGTATTCCATTCTGTCATGTTTATGTTCTTTTTGTCATTTTGTCCACAAAGATAAGATGAGGCAATTTGTCACATGCTTTTCTGAAATTCTGGTACTCTATCATGACAGACAATCCCTTTGTAACTCAGTCTAGTAACTCCATTGAAATGTGATGATATTTTGGTATGCATTGAGAGTGAATGAGGTCACCAGGAAAAGCTCTCAAAACAGATTGATTATCTCTATTCCCACAAAAGTGTCCAACCATTTCTGAGGCTTTGTAAAGTCAATAAAGGATAAAGACTAAGGTAAAGGCTGTTAGATTTAGCAATTATGATAACATTGAAAACCTTGCAATAAGTTTTTTTTTTCATTAATGTTAGGTCCAAAGGCAGATGAATGGGTTTAAGAAGTGAAAATGACTAGAAATTAGACAATGAAAATGAGGGGAAATATTGGACAATAATTTGAGAAGATGTCATGATTAACTGAAGTATAGGTGGAGATCCCATCCTTTTAAAGGATCCAGAAAATAAGATGTTCTATTTATATTCTGGTGTTTATCCTTTCCAGGAATCATTATCCTTTACTTATAGTTTGTCATATTTAAAAGGATCTATTTAAACTCTGTAAACTGTCTTCATGCTAAATTTGTCACAAACAGTGAAAGTTAACATACTAAATCTTCAAGAAGTTTGATTATTCTGGGGAAAAAACTATCTTGCAAATCAAATTAAAATACATCACATTTGGGGGAAAATGATGTTTTAAAACTAAATGGAGTGTCAGCTATTTAGCGCAGTGGATAAATCACCGGTCCTGGAGTCAGGAGTACCTGGGTTTAAATCTGTTCTCAGACACTTAGTTATTACCTAGCTGTGTGGCCTTGGGCAAGCACTTTAACCCATTTTGCCTTGCAAAAATAAAACAAAACAAAACAAAAAACAAATGGCAGCTCTTTCTATTAAAATACAGTCACTGAACAAATCCAAATTGTCTCAAGGCCAAGAAGACATGGTCTCATCTCTGACACATACTGGCTAAGAGACCCTGAGCAAGTCACTTAGGTCCCTAGGCAATTCTCTAAGACTCAAAGTGACAGAGAAGATATTGGAATTTCTTCATCTGAAAGTTGTCTTGAGATAGATCACAGGTTAAACCTCACATGTACAGGTTCAACTTTCTAATCATAGATAATTTGAAAAGTCAAGTGTATGTTATTATCAAAATGTTATCACAAAAGAAAGCTTTTCTTCAAGGATCTTACTAATAGTTTCTTAGATACTACATGAACAGTTAATTTTTGATGAGAGAGTGATCCAAGTAAAATAAACAGTATGCATAAAAAAGTAAAAGTTATAAAGCTAGATTTTAATTTGAGTGAGTGCAGGTAAAGATTAAATATGTGACATGGATTAAAACTAATATAATATTTAACGGTTTATAGTTATCTTCCCCAAAATTAAATATAATCAGCGGAATGTAGTTACCATACCAGGGAATTTAATTTTAATTCTGTCATTATCCAAGATCCATCAGTGAAGCTAATTATATTATATTCAGGTTTAACTGTTTATCTGGGTTTTCCTTCAATCGATTTGTTTGACCTGTGGCATATATTTTTTAGAAGTTCTGTTAATTATCCTTTCACCTCGGTCAATATCTCTTCATGTTTTCATACTCCATCTATCTCTGAGGTAACTAAATGTTTTATAACACATTTTATATTAACTGCTGGAGTAATATCTATTTAGTTTATTTGCATAATTTCTTCACATAATCAGAGAAGCTTATAGGGTTCATTAATGTACTTTTATTTCCCCATGGAACATGGCACCATGAAAGGGGCTGTTTTTTTCCTATTCTTTCCTGATCAGTGGTTTTACTTGTAAGATTTTAAGTTTTGATTTCTCTGTGTTTTGAAATAATCAAATTGATTTTGTCTTTTTTAATTGATTTGTAATCTCACTGCCTAAGTCATGATTTTCTGTATTTCAGAAATTCATCTATCCTATAATGAATGACTTTAGAAGTCTAGGTGTCTTGTTAATCACTTTTCTACTCCTATGAAAAGAAAATTTATTAAACGTGAATGAGAGAAGTAGACTCCAGGGAGTCTGATTCTGTGTGTTTATATATCATCAAATTATCCTTCAAGGATATTTGACTTGATATCCAAAGAATTCTCTGATTTTGCAGGTGTATTCAAACAATGAGCAATTCATAGTTATGAAGGTCTTGTTGCTAACCACTCACTACTAATTTTCACTTAAAGCGTGATATCCCCATCCCTATGATGCTATTTTACTCTATAACCAATCCCATTGATTCCTCCGCCTCCCCAACTCTGTTTTTAGTTCTCTTGTAATTCTAGAAACTAAATAAAGTCTAGTAAATCCCTCCCTTCCAGTATTGTCATTGAGAAAGGCCATTGATCCAACATATGAGTTACTGCTAGCCTAACTAATAAAATGATCATGTACATGTACATTGTCTCTCAGTTTTTTTAATTTTTCAATGTAAGAGTTTCATCAAGATTATATGTATTTAAGTCTTCACAACTTGTGAATTGGTTTGAAATGGCTATGTCACAACAAACAAAGTGTCGTAATAGATTTGAGATTATAAATTCATCAGCTAAAGTCAATAATTTGTTAAATAGAAATCTTTTATTTAATATCTCGATTATAAAAATAAACTAGGCAAATTAAAGCTGTCATAGCTTCCATTGCTAGTAATGATGGATTTTCATTTATGAAAGAAAATTAATTGTAAGTAATATAAATGTTTTGCTTACATATTAATATAGATTTAATACATGAATTGGAATTTAAAGGACCATCAGAGGAAAGACACGAAAGTTTGGATAAAAATGACCAGGAACAGGTATGTAAAAATGATATTGAAATTTCTGCTATGTGATTCAATAAAAGTGATTTTTCTGTGAGTTTTGAATTTTAGAACTTATTTTACTTTTAAATGCACTTTTACCTGATTTCAGGGGGTAAAATTTTCTGTGGGTGTCCAGGGACTTCATCTCTATTGTATATTAATGGAGTAAAGGAGTTGTTCCTGGATATGGTTCACTGGTGGTATTATTGTAAATTTCTTACATGGTAAGGAAGTTAACTTAGGATACTGATCATCTAATTATCTTTCCCTTAATTGACAAAATAATGACAATAATTGAAATATCATGGATTTGAGCATCTTAATTCTAAATTCTTTCTCTTAAACAGTCTAAAGTTATTAGTCATCAATAACAAAATAATTCCCTAGAATGCCCAAACCTAGAACTCTATATGATCTTAGACATGTATACAGAATTTTATCAATTTGGTAAAAATCTTAATCGATGATTTTGAAGATGCTATAATAATAAAAGCTTGGCATTGATGACCTTCTTTAACCCAACTAATGAACCCTGTCTGTTGTATACTTAAAAGTAGAAGATGTTGTGTGACTGAAAATTACTCAAATGAAGCAGCCTTTTGTATTTGAACAACTCTAATTGATTGGGATGTTTTTCTGAGGTTGAGCTATAAGTCTCTAATTATTTGATGGCTATTATCCCAACATCCCTAAATCTTCTCTCCTTCATACTAGACACCAACAATAGCTTAGTAGACCTTTTAAATGAATCCTAGAAGACTTCTAATTCTGTTTTAATTCTTCTGAAGGCACTGTAGTTTCTAAGCATAATAATACAGATGTGGTCTGAGTACACCAAAGTAGAGGATTCTTATGTCTCTCATGAAGGATGGTGTAGACCTTTGTCTGTAGACAAAGATAAACTCAACCCTCTTGTTAGTCGAATTACATTAAAGTTATGAGACACTAGCAAACACGTGTAAGTTTTTCTTTTATGAACTACTACGAAAAAGTATTGCCCATTATGTACATATGCTGCTATTTTTTTAATCCAAGTTCAAGATTTAAAAATTTTTCCCTTTTAAATTGTCTTGTTATCATCACTCTATTATTCTGTCTTTTCAAATTATCTTATCAAATATCCTTTCAAATTTTTGTTGCGTGATTTAATTTTATCTATAGCCTCCTTGATATTAGAATTCTATTTATCATTTCATCCGGATTGAGAATTTAAAATGTTAAAGAGAATAAGTCTAAAGGAAAGCTACTAACTCCTTTTCAGATTGAATTAATATTGGTTAGGTTTTCCTAAAGGAAAAGCTATCTAGTTTTCCTTTAATACAGTCCACATATTTCATTTCATAGACAAAGATTTTGTCAGAAACCTCTGCAAATTCTTGGTGACATCCAAGCATACTGTGTCTTTTACATTTTGTGAATCTCATCATCTATTCTCTAGTCTACCGATAATTACTTCAGTTAAATTTTAAATATTTTATATGTTTTTCCAACTACATGTAGCAATATTTTGTAACCAATCATTTGTGCAAGGTTTTGAGGTTTACATTTCTCTCTCACCTTCTCTATTCTGTCCCCATGACAGAAAACAATTTGATATAGGCTCTACATGATAAACGGAGATCTATATTCATCACGGTGTGAGAGAAGAGCCAGATCCAAATGGAAGAAAGAAAACATAAAGGAGAAAAAAATGACATAATGCACATGAAAACTTTTAAAAATTGAAGATAATAAGATAGGGATGATATTTTCCAAACACAGGTCTTAAAATTGTCTTTGTTCATACTACTGCTGAAATGAACTAGTCCATGATGGTTGATCATCATCTATGCTATTTTTAGTGTGTATAATGTTTTCTAGTTCTACTCATTTCATTCAGCAACAGTTCATGCAAATCTTTTGCTTTTCTGAAATCCCATCTCTCTTATTTCTTATATAAAAATAGTATTGCATCATATATATATATAATAGCCACTTCAAAAAGATCAGCTCTGAATATTTTTGTGCATATGGGATTTTTACCCCTTTTCATCATCTCTTCAGGATATAGAGTCCCAATAGAAGAATCATGGAAACAGCTTATACCCATTATTTTGTCCTTTGGGTTTAATTACAGATTGCTCTCTAGAAGGATCAGATGAGTTCACTACCCCACTGACAATGCATTAGTGTCCTAGTTTTCCCACAACCCCTCCAATATTGATCATTTTACTTTCAAGTCATTTTAGTCAATCTGAGTGGTGTGAGGGTGGTAGCTTAGAGATGTTTTAATTTTCATTTCTCTCTTCAATAATGATTTAGACCAAGTTTTCATATGACTGTAGATAGCTTCAACATCTTTCTATCAATTGGGGAGTTTTTTTTTTAAACAAATTTGACTTTGTTCTCTATATATTTTAGAAACAAATCCTTTGGCAGAAAGAACTAGTAAACATTGTTTCCCAACATACTACACTAATTATCATCTTGTCATAGTGATTTTGTTTGTGCAAATGTAATCAAAATTATCCTGTTTGTTTTTTATCATGTTCTCTGTCTCTTCTTTGATCATAAACTGTTCTCCTTTCCATAAGTCTGACAGGTAAGCTATGTCTTAATAGGTCTCTCTCTCCTTAGTATTTCTGATACTGACTTCCAGTTTTCCCTGTAGTTTTTATCCAACAGTGAAATTTTATCCCACATGCTGGAATCTTTGGGTTTATGAAAGAGTAGATGATTATAGTCATTTGCTACTGTCTCTTTTGAACCTAATCTGTTCCACTGATCCTCCACTCTATTTCTTAGTCGACACCAAATAGTTTTGCCAACTGATGGGTTACAATATAATTTTAGATTTGGTCTGGCTAGGCTGTCTTCCATTACCTTTTCCAGTCATTAATTTCCTTGACTTCTTGACCTTTTGTTCCTCCACATGAATTTAGTTACTATTTTATCTGGCTCATTAAAGTAATTTTTTTGGAAGTTGGATTGGTGTGGCACTAAATCAGTACATTAATTTCAGTAGAATTTTAATTTTTATTACATTAGCTTAGTCTACCCACAAGCAAGTATTTTGTGTTTTCCACATTTATTTTAAATGAGATTTCTCTTTCTATCTCTTGCTACTGCAGCTTGTTAGTAATATATAAACATGCATAAATTTGTGAGAGCTTATTTTATATCCTCCAACTTAGCTAAATTTGCTAATTGTTTCCAGTAGTGTTTTTAGATGATTTTTCTAGTTTTCTCAGGTACACCATCATATCATCTGCAAAGAGTGGGAATTTTGTTTCTTCATTATACATTCTGATTTTTTCAAATTCATTTTCTTCTCTTATTACTAATGCTAAGAATTTTAATACAGTATTGAATAACATTAGTAATAATGGGCATTCTCGTATCAGCCCTGATCTTCTTCTAGCTTATCTTCATTACATATAATACTTATGGATGGTTTTAAATAGATCATGCTTATCATTTTAAATAATATTCCATTGATCCTATGCTTTCTAGTGTTTTAAATAGAACTGGGTAATGTATTTTGCCAAAAGATTTTCCAGCATGCATTGAGATAAGCATATGATTTCTATTAGATTTATTATTGACATGGTCAATAATGCTGATAGTTTTCCTAATATTGAACTAACCCTGCATTCTTGATATAAATCCTACTTGATCATTTTATTATCTTAGTGAGTACTTGCTGTCATTGTTTTCTAATATTTTATTTAAAATTTTTGCATCCATGTTCATTACAGAAGTTGGTCTATAAATTCCTTCCTCTGTTTTGACTCTTCCTGGTTTATGTATCACCATTATATTAATAGCAGGGAAGGACTTCGGTATGCCTCCTTCTCCTGTTTTTTTCAAACAGTTCATATGGAATTGGTACAACTTCTTCCTTGAATGTTTGGTGCAATTCACTTGTTAGGGAGTTCATTGATAACTTGTTCTATGTCTTTTTCTGAGACAGGGCAATTTGCATATTTATTGCCTCTTTAACCTGTGCAGGTGATATTTTTGTAAATTTTCTTCCATTTCACTTAGCTTATCAAACTAATTAGACTACAGTTGCCAAAATATTTTGAATTTTTTCTTTCTATAAAAATTTTATTTAAGGCAGGGGGTTTTGAGTGACTATCCCTGGGTCACACAGCTAGGTAATTATTAAGGGTCAATTCAGGCCCTACCGACTCCTTGGCCTCTATTCTATCCACTGTGCCACACAGTTGCCCCTCAAATTATTTCTTTAATTTGCTCCTCATTGATCTTCATATCAGTTTTTTCACTTTTGATACTGGTAATTTGGCTTTCTTCTTTTTTTAAATTAAGTTAATCAATGATTTATTTATTTGATTTTTTCAGAAAAGCAACTTTTAGTTTTATTTATTAGTTGATAAGACTTTTTGCTTTTGCTTTTGTGGATTTTCATCTGTATTTTTCAGAATTTCTAACTTCTTATTTAATTGGTGATTGTTAATTTGTTCTTTCTCTAACTTTTTAATTATATGCTCAGGTTATTGATTTCCTCTTTATTTTATTCATGCATGCATGCATCTAGGAATATATTATTTCCCATAGTAACTTCTTTGACTGGATCCCAAAAGTTTTGGTATGTTGTCTCCTTACTGTCATTGTCTTGCCTGAAATCATGGCTTCTTTCTATGATTTGTTGTTAGATGCACTCATTCTTTTAAATTAGGCTAATTAACATTGTAATTAATTTTAGGGATGTCTCTTCATGGCCCTTTATTCCACATGATTTTTATTGCATCATGATAAGAAAAGGATGCATTGAATATTTCTGCCTTTCTACATTTGAATATGAGATTTTGATACATGGTCATTTTTTTGTGTAGGTGTCAGACACCACAGAAAAAAAAGGATATTCTTTTCTAATCCCATTCAATTTTCTCCACAATTCTATCATATCTAGGTTTTCTATCAACATATTCAGCTCCTAAACTTCCCTCTTATTTATTACATGCATCTAATTCTTATTACATGCATCTAATTCTGACAGAGGAAGCTTGAGGTCCTCCTTCAGAAGAGTTTTTCTTTCTATGTAATCCTTAGCTTCTCATCTAATGGTTTCGATGTTATACCAATTGGTGCATACATATTTAGGATTGAATTTACTTCATTTTCTGTGGTACATTTTAGGATGATATAGTATCCTTCCTTATTTCTTTCAATGAGATCTATTTATGCAACTTTTTTGCCTAAGATGAGGATTACTACCCCCTGCTTTTTGCACTTCATATGAAACATAAAATATTCTGCTCTAAACTTTTAACTTTTCTCTGTTTATATCTCTCTTCTTCAAATATGTTTCTTATAAGTGCATATTAAGGGATTTTGGTTTTTAATTCATTCTACTGTCTGCTTCTGTTTCTTTGGACAGTTCATCCCATTCACATTCGCAGTTATAATTACTAACTCTTAATTGGCCTCCATGCTATCTTCCCCCTGGTATTTGCATCACTTCCTTGTAGTCTCTGGTAGAATTTTTTTCCTTGATCTGATAATTCTAGAATTTGGAATCAACATTCCTCAGTCTTTTCATTTTAGAATCCCTCTCAGTGGGGCAGCTAGCCTGTGCCATGGGGAGAGAGAGCATCAGCCCTGAGTCTGAATGACCTGAGTTCAAATCTATTCAGACACTAAATAATTCACTAGCTTTGTAAGCTTGGGCAAGTCAATTAAGCCATTTGCCTTAAATAAACAAAAAAATTTTAAAAGAAGTTTATCATTCTGTTCAATTCTTTTTTAAAGGAATTGTAACCTTGTTCCATTTGTCCAATTTTGCTTTTGAGGTATTTTCTTTTTGCATTTGTCGAATTGTATTTTTAAAGGATTTGTTTTCTTCTGAAATTTTTTATTCTAAAATGTTAACTTTCTCTTCCATGATGATCATTTTTCCATGCATATCTATTCCCAGTTTTTTCCATTTGGCTTTGAAACTTAGCAAAGATCAGAAATAAGTCTTAATGGGCTAGAGACCAACTTTACTCTGAAGCTTCACATTTATAGAATTCCTTTTGTCTTCCTATTCTGAGCTAGTGGCCTTATATCCAAGGTAACATTCAATAGAACTTGCTTTGCACTGGCCTTTTTTTCAATTTGGCACATTAGTGTCCCCTGGCTTCTTGTGTTGGGGAGGGTTGGTTCACAGACCTGCAATGTTGAGAATCCTGGAGGTCTGTTCACAGGAGTTAGGAATTCCAGGGTTATTTCTCAGTGGGCCATCCACTAAGGAGCACCAGAAACTTTGTCTGCACTGTCTGCTTTGGAGCTGGTGCTGGGACTGGATCTGGGATGTTTTCACACAACCCACTCGCTGGGTGAGGCTCAGGGCTGGCAATCTCAGAAGTTTTCTCTGGATAGGCTTCTGGGCCTTGGGGAAAGGTGCATACACCTGAGGCTTTTTCAGTGTATGTACTAGAGAAAGTCAGACTCTCCCACAGGAATGAAGGTTTGGGCCACCTAGACCACCTATACTGGTCAAATGAGTGTCATGGACAACCCTGCTGGAGCTCTTCCAGTAGTCGACTCTCGCATACCACTTCTGCATGTTCTTCTCTAGTCTCTGTCCTGGCCATCTCCAAACTACCCCCTGACAGATCTTGGAGGAAGATGTTCCCCTCTGTTTTTCTGTGGGTTCTGTTAATCCAAAATCTGTTAAGAGGTTTGATTCTTGTCAGATCTGAGGGAAAGTCAGAAGAGCTTAAAACATTGTCTGGTTTTCTTCACCATCTTGACGGGAAGCCCAATCAACTGATATTTTCAACAAAATAAATTATTAGAACCTATTAGTTATCTTGTGTATATCTTTTGAACAAACTAATGTTTATTCTTAATTATTCCACTTAAAACCTTTTTTTAAGAAAAATATATGAGTTATTACCTTGATAAATCAGGTTAGAATTTACCAGGAATCAACAGTAACCAGGGCAACTCCTTGGTGAACTGTAACTACTCAGAAATTTAAAAAAAATTATTCAATTCAGTATGCAAATTGTTTTCGGTATCTTAAGATGTCAAGTTTAATAAAATGACATGAACTGAGTGTTTAATAATACGACATGAGGAGGATGTCAGGTTGTCTCGTGCTCTCAATGTCTCCTGGCAATCTTTTCTAGGACAGAAATTAGAAAATATTTCAGATATTCTGTACAAGAATGTTTTTACCATGTTTAGCTTAGTTGGCATATGCTTATAGAAGGAAGAGGTCAGAGGGGCATGAAAGACACATCAGGTCACACAGTTTTCTTCTCACAGAGTTACAAGTTCCAGTTCACAACAGCAGTCTTCAATACCTTTCCTCACATAGACTCTATGGTTTTATTCACTAAGTCACTGTCCATTTATAGACAAGGAAATTGAAGCTCAGAAAAGCTTAGTGACTTCATTTCTCAAATAGTTGAGTGTAGTGCTTGTTCCACAAAATTCTTATAAAGATGCCATCAAATAATGTATCTGAAGTGTTGTGAAAACCTTAAATTGCTAGATAAATAGTAGTTATGGTTAGTACTTTTAAGTTTTTATTATTTAACAGTACTTTTATGTATTTTGTAGGGCAAAGTACAGAAGGATGCAGATGAGATTAATGATCTCACTGCATCACCGGACAGATCAAAAGAGGATTATAATTCAACTCCCTCACTTTCAAATCTTATTATGTTACTGATTGAAAAACTGTGTGTTAATTGTAAAGGTAAGAACAAATTAGTAGCGTTAAACAGAAAGGAAGTATCTGTGTATACACAAAAAGATATATCACTGAAATCCTCCTGCATTGCTTATGGTAAAGTTGACTCTGTATTCTTGGAAGCTCTGACAGTCCTTGGCAAGCTGAAAAAGATTATGTTGGCTGCAGGATGTGAATTATTCAGCCACAGAAGTTCTCATAGATAACCCATGATGTGTTTCAACTCCAAAGGAAGCAATGAGGATCTAGTGTGTTCCAAATACACAAAGTCCGATATGGCACAGTCCTTGTCTTCCTTGAGTATGTAGTCCACCAGGGAGGTAATATTATGAGAGAGCTAATATTAAAATCTAATATTAAAAAATACATAAATACATGAGGAATAGAATTATATTACTATGTGATGTACAAAATGGAAAAGAATATGTACTTTTAAGAATCAAGAGCCTGTTTGTGAAGGTAGTTGAGTTGAATTTTAAAAGGTGGGAATTAATTCAGGGGGTGTAGATCATGGGAGTACAGTGGAATGGAGCCAGCATTTCAGGCATTGGTATTTTGAACAAAATGATAACAAAATGACAATAATATTGTCAAGAAAATGACAAATCCAGCTTTATGGATAATCTTTAGCAATAAGAAGTATATATGGAAAGGTAAGGTATTGTAGTGGTCCTGGTTTTGTTTATACAGATGAATTATGCCAACTTAGAACTATTTTAAGTATAAAATGCCTTACCTAGCAGCATTATAAAATGGTAGGATAGGGTAGAAGAATTTTACTTGGTTGTTAACAGAGAACCTTTTAAAAGAAGTTCAGGGGGAGATTCATAAAGATATTAGAAAGTGATCCCTTTCAAAAAAGAATGACCTAAATAATAACTTACTTTTACTAAAATGTCAGAAGAAAATGTCAAAATCTGATATTCTGCCTACTTTATGCAATTCTTCTGTCAGATTGTCAGGTTAGTTACTAGACATATTATGAATATTAGGTTCAAGTTCTGACTTAGACCCTTATTAACCATGTGAATCTCAACAAACCCTCCTTCTTTTGCTTTGAATCTTTGAACATATGATTTCCCTCTTTATCACCTTCGCTGCCCACTTCATTTAGTGTTTGTTACTCTAGCAGTTCCATTCTTACCCCCATATCCTTAATTGCTTCAATTTCACTACAAAATGAAATATATGAAAATTTGAGAGTGCCTGGGAGAAATCAGATTACAAAATCTGCTGAATCCATAAAATATATATATATATATATTTCTTGGATTATGACAAAATTTGGCTATGTATCCTTTTGCTTTATAAAGGGCGAATTTTGTAGATGTTATTTTCCTTAATACTCAGAGGTTTTTTAAAACTTTCCTCCAGTAGCTCAATTATATTTTAGTTAAAGTTGCCAGAAGTCTAGGCAGTGATAAATGAAGATGGAGGTTATTGTATGAATGTTTCATACAGTTTTACTTGGTAAGTCTCTAAAGAAGAAGTAGGATTTAAATTTAATTAATTTGGGTAAAGCATTTTTTTAATTATAAAATAATTCAGCATCCTTCCACATATGGACATTAAATGTGTATTCCATTGTATCAATCTCATTTATCTCTGCCAGAATATACATTAGAATGTTTAGTTTTGACATATAAATTTTCTAGTATTATGAAGAATACAAGGGTTTCAAATACTTGGGGTTTTTAGGGTTTTTTTTTTTTTTTTTGGAAGGCAATGGGATTAAGTGTCTTGCCCAAGGCCACATAGCTCGGTAATCATTAAGTGAAGTTGGATTTGAACTCAGGTACTCCTGACTCCAGGGCTTGTGAGCTATCCACTGTGCCACCTAACTGCCCCAGTTTTTTTTTTTTTAATTAAGTAATGTGAAGGAAAAATATCTAGTAGACAGCCATGATGGTGGCATGAAGCTAGAAAGCTCCTGGAGCTTTTTCCAAAACATCTTTGAAAGAAGCCTCTAAACAGATAGAACCTACAAAACAATGAAATAACTTCTCAATTAGATATCTTAGAAGGGGGTGGCTAAGTCAGGGTAGCACAACATTAGCAACGTCTATATTAAGGTCTTGTAGTGCTTCAAATATGATATTGTGGAAGGCAAAAAAGTAGCAAAACGACTTGGATTATAACCACAAATCAACTACCCAGCAAAACTGAACATCCTTTTTTTCAGGGTAAAAGATGGATATTCAGTGAAATAGGGGACTTTGAATCCTTTCTAAAGTTGAACTTCAAGTATAAGACTCAGGTGTACTATAGATACAGGAAGAGCAAATCATGTGGGACTTAATGATGTGGAACTGCTTGTATTTCTGCATTGGACAATGGTACTGTTAACTTAAATGGACCTCAACTATTAACGCAGTTTGAAGGACATAGATAGACATGGCATAGGAGGGAGTTGAATTTGAAGGTATAAGATATTGTTAAAAATGAAGTTAATGGGGAGAAAGGTCAGAGAAAGGTAGAATGGGATAAGTTATTTTATATAAGAGGCAAAATATTTTTTGCAATGGGGTGTGTGAGCCTTACTCTCATCAGAAGTGACTCAAAGTATATAACTTATGTGTAGGTTATAGACAAGCAAGAAGATCATGAGAGGGTAGTCACATACAACACACTGTTGAGGAAGGAAGGGGTGAAAGGAAAGAAAGAATAGAATGAACAGGGTTGGGGAATAGGATTTAGAGAAATATAGATAGCAATAGCAAATGTAGGGGAAAATATTTGTAAAAAAATTCTCTGTAGAACTTAAGATAAAGAATACTATCTATCTGATGGTGTCTGAAAACAGACTGAAGCATACTACATATTTTTCTCATTTTGTTTTTCTTGTGGTTCTGTCTCTGTGGAGGGTTATATGTTTATTTTTACATATGACTATTGTCATATAGCTATACATTTTTAACCTACAAAAAGTAATTTACGTTCTCAATGGGGAAAAGGATGGTAGAAAGGAAGAGAATTTGGAACTTGAGATTTTAGAAATAAATGTTGAAATTTACATTTACATTTAGCTGGGGGGGATTTAAACATAAAAAAAATTAGAAAAATTCTATATACTGACAAAATAATATATTGTTTTATGTACTTTGGATTTATATGTGAGTTTTTGAATTCCAAGACTATTGGTACTGTTCTGCAGATTTTAAAATGTTAATTTTTTATTTCCTTGTGATTTTCTCTGTACAGATTCCATTAAGCTTTTGCAAATTAAGGACATAATTCTTAAATATGAACGATCAGTAAAACTTAAGAATGTACATTGTATATTACTCACAGAAAAAGTTAAGAGTTTAGAAAACACGGTTATCAGACTACAGGAAAAATTATCAGAAACTAAAGCAATGAAATCCCAGCTATTCCAGCTAGAGAATCAAAAACATGAACGGGACAGAGAACTCTGTAGCATCAGGTATGGAATTCACAAGTTTGGACAAACATTTGAAAATATTTCTCTAGTATTGTAACATTGTGACAGAGGATGTGAGGATTAGGTAGGCAAAAGTGACATATCTTTAAAATAATAGTATAATGAAGCCTATATAATCCTTTTTTTTCCACTATAGAGTATGATCCATCTTCCTATTTGGAATAATTTTCAATGAGTGTCCATTATTACTACATGATGTTACTTTTTGAACAATAGTTGTTTTTCACTCAAAAAGGCATTTATTTGCAAGCTCTCTTCTTTTCAATATCCCTATTAATTTCAAGGACACTACCTCCCTCACATTCTCACATAACTACAACCTTGATGACATCCTTAACTCCTCCATTTTACTCCTCATATTCAATCTGATGACAAATTCTCTCAGCTATGTCCATTTGTGTCTCTAAGCTCCACTGTCATTTACACCATCGACTGGTACAGGTCTTCAGATTTCTTTGTCTGGTTTAAGATCTTCCAAACACCAATCCATTCTTCACTCAGCTATCAAAGTGATTTTTCACAGACTTATCTTATCCTGTCATTTCTCCTGCTCAATAAACTGTAGTGGCTCCCTATCACGTGCAAGATCAAATAAAAACTTTTCATTCAAAACTTTTATATCCTGTCACCTTCTTGCTTTCAAATTTTCTCATACTTTTCTCCTATCCTCCTACTCTAGAATCGAACTGTACAGACTGACATTTATTCTTTCTTTTTATGATTAAGATATACAAAGACAATTTTGGAAATTCATCCTTTAAAAATTTTGATGTCATTCATTCCTTCTTCCCCTTCCTTCTCTCTAAAATGACTACCAAATTTATGTAGGTTTTATGTGTGCAATCCTGTAATCCATATTTCCATATTAGTCACGTTTTGAGAGAAGAAATAAACAATAAGGAAATATGCATAAAAATAAAGTGAAAATAGTTAGCTGTGATCTGCTTTCAACTCAAATCAGTGAGTACTTTCTTTGGACGTGAATAGCATTTTCCATCATGAGTCTATTGTAAATTTTTTGGATTTCCATATTGCAGAGAAGAGTTAAGCTATTTATAGTTGACCAGTATACCTGTTGCTGTGCACAACATTTTTCTGGTTCTTTTAGGTTCACCTTGCTTCAATTCAAGTAAATTTTTCCAGGTTTGTCTGAAATCTGCTCTTTGTCATTTCTCAGTCCCTCTAGCTACAAGTGCCTTCTTTCCTAACACTACCTTCCAGCTGTTTTGTATATAACTTCTATGTACTGTTTATCTACATGTTATTTCCCCAGTTAGAAAGTAAACACCTTAAGGGTAGGGACTGGTGTTTTTACCTTTGTATGTGTCCTCAGAGACTATTCCAGTATGAAGATTTAGTATTAAGGGAAAGAGATACTTTTTTCTAAAGAATTCATCAGATTCCTGAAAGGTTGTTTTTTTTTTTTTCTTCTCTGCATGGGGATAACATTTTCCATAGCTAGTCTAAAACTCTTGTCCAACGTTCTGAACTATTGAGAGGAGCTGCTTCCATCAAGTTTGTTCATCTCACAATACTGATGTTGATGTGTTTATTGTTCTCTTGTCATTTATTATTTCTGCCTTTCTACATATTTGATTTTGAGTTTTTAATGCCCTAATACATGGTCAGTTTTGATATAGTTGCCATGTACTGCAGAGAAGATGGTATATTCTTTTCTGTCCCGATTAAGTTTTTGCCAGAGCTCTATCGTATCTTAAGTTTTCTAAGATTTGATTTCCTTTCTTAACTTCCTTCTTGTTTATTTTGCACTTGGATTTAGATCATTCTGAGTGAGGCACATTGAGGTTCCCCATTATTAAAGTTTTTCCTGTCTATGTCTTGTAATTCACTCAGTTTTTCCAGTAGGAATTTGGATGCTATTTACCAGGGGTATACATGTTCAATAAGAATATAACTTATTACCTATGGTACCTTTAAAGAAGATGTAGATTCCATACTTTTCTCTTTTAATGAGATCAATTTTTGCTTTTGCATTATCTGATTTTGTTTTACTTCAGTTGAAGCATAATATACTTTGCTCCATCTTTTTACCTTTACTCTGTGTGTATGTCTCTGTTTCAAATGTGTCTCTGGTGACATTCTGGTTTTTAATCCACTCTGTTATCTACTTTTGTTTGATCAGACAGTTCACACCATTCACATTTACAGTAAAGCTGACTAATTCTGTCTTTCCCTACATGCCACCCTTCCCCATTTATATTTTTCTCTTTCCTTTCCTCTTATTCCTCCTCACCAAAGTTTTAACCCCTTTTCCCTTTATCTTGTCTTTTAAAATTTAATTTTCAGTTTTTTTCACTAATAACTTCTTCCCGTTTATCAGTCCCTTCTTCCCTCATCTTTCTTTCCCTTCCCTCGTCCCACTCCCCACACACCTTCCCTTTAGAGTAGGATATTAAACCCAAGTTGGAGTGTATCTGATTCTCTCTCTGGATCAAATCTGCTTAATTGAATTTATTCAGTGTCCACACCCTCCCTTGTTTCCCTCTAAAAATATTATCTTTGTGCCTCTTCATCTATTGTGATTTATCAACTAAGTACTATTAATCAAGTATCATCAGACCCAGCTGAATTGATTTCTTGATAAGCTCAAATTGCTGTCAAAGTACCACCACAATTTCCCATCCCTCTTCTGTCTCATTAGAAGTACATTTCTCAAGAGTCTTGAATTACAACAAATTATGATCATTTTTTAATTTTACCCCCTTTTGAAGTACCCTCTAAGGATACACAATCATCATGAGTCAAAATATCATTCAAAGTCAAATCATTTCAGGAACCATTTGTTCCCAGTCCCCTTTCTCCCACACTTCCTTCCCTGCTTCACCAACTCCCCACCCATGGTACTTAACACCTTGTCAAGTAAATAGAGATCAAATCTTATCCCTGATTTAATAAACCATAGAATCTTGTACTGGTACACTCTGATGGTCTCCTAAGAATGTTTTATTTGGGGAGGCTAGGTGGCACAGTGAATAGAGCACCAGCCCTGGAACCAGGGGGACCTGAGTTCAAATCTGACCTCAGACACTTAATAATTACCTAACTGTGTCATTCAACCCCATTACTTTGCTTTACTATTGAAAGTAAGGTATGGAAGGCACTGACTCAGAATCACCTAGCTTAGGGATGGCCTCATTGGGAAAAGTTTTAAGCTTCTTGAGCCCAGCAGAATTAACATATGTCAAAGAAAACTGAAACACTTAAATTTAGAGTAGGCAACCTACTTTTCATCAGGGCTTCTTGTCCCAAAAATAGTGATGTCATCTTGATCTTCTTCAATGGAAAGACAAAACCCAACCATTCCCCTATCCTCTAAATCCAATATATTCAATTATATTCAACCCTTTATTTATGCTAAGAGAAACACAGTCTTCAAGAGTTACAAGTGTTATTTATACCTTTTACATCTCTATTCAGTTTAATGGTCTTGACTAACATGTTTTGTTTTTTTTTCATGTTTTTTCCCTTCCCCTTTCCTTTTTATGCATCTCTTGACTCATGTATCCAGGGATTGAATTCTCTGTTAAGTTCTGTTCTTCATTGTCAGGAAATTTTGGAAACCCTCTATTCTGTTGAACATCAATCTTTTCTCACAACAGTATATGCTGAATTTTGTAGGGTAATAAATTATTGGTTTGAATCCAAGGTCCCTCCGTCCTTCAGTGTTAAGGCTGATAGGTCCTGTATGAGTCTGATTGTGTTTCCTTTGTCTTTAAATTGTTTCCTGTTGTTGCTTGTGATTCCATAATTTTTTTCCACTGGATGTGCTTGGCATCTTCCAAGAAAATTTTTATAATTGTCTTCGATTAATATAATGCTGAGAGGAGCTAAGTGCATCATCATACAATCGTTCTGTCAATGTCTACAGTATTTGCCTGGCTCTGCTCACTACACTTGACATCAACACATGCTAGACTTTAAAGGCTTTTCTGGTCTACCCTCTTATGATTTCTTACACGATACGAATACTCCATCACTTTCATGTACCATAATTTGCTCATCCAATCACTAATTATTGGGAGTTCCCTCAATTTCCAAGTATTTGTCACTACAAAAAGAAGTGTTACAAATATTTTTTGTACATGTGAGTCTTTTTATGATCTCTCTGGGATACAAACCTGATGTTAATATTGCTGGATCAAATAGTGTAAACACTTTTCTTCACATAGCTCCAAATTACTCTGCAGAATGATCAGAGCTGCTCACAACTTCATCAATAGTGCACCAGTGTGCCAGCTTTTCCACATTGTTTCCACTGTTGAAAATTTTCCTTTTTTGTCATTTTAGCCAATCTCATATTTAACAGGTGATACCTCAGATTTGCTTAAATTTGCATTTCTCTAATAATTATTTAAAGCATTTTCATATGACTATAGATAACTTAAATTCCTTCATCTGCAAAATGCTTATTTATGTCTTTTGACTATTTTTCAATTGAGAAATGAATTGTATTTTTATAAATTTGACTCAGACCTTTCTTCTTCCAAGGGCCAGTTGGATGTTTGTATCACTCATGGGCTATTTTTGGTCAGGTTTTGATTCATGTGGCTGAAAAATGTTCAGATTTAATGAATTTGGGGTCCCTCCTGTGATTGCCTCAGCAGTATGGAGACTGGAGGGTCCCTTACCCCTGCTTTAGAGGTGAAATGACTGGTATAATAGTCCTTATCGCTACTGAGCAGTGACTTTAAACAAATAATTTAATCTAGGTTTGCACTGAAACAAGAGGAAGAAAAGAGATTGAATGCAGAAATACTATTTAAAAACCTAAAGAAACAATCAGGAAGAAAAAAAACCCCATATAATAAAGAAATGGAGCTAAGACAACAACTGGAAAGCTCTCCTAGCTCTTTGGACATGGAACTGACACCAATTAAAAGTTATTTGAAACAGGTAAATAGGAAATTTTTTTAAATAACATCTCTATTTTTTTCATCTTATATGCACATGTATAATATTAAGTTACAAAATTCCTTACTTCCTTCCACCCTCCCTTCCCACATTTAGCATTGTACATATGTATTTTCGAAAATCATGTTTAGAGATCACTCATTGTCAGTATGAGCAATTAGGATTACGGAAAAAGAGATACAAAAGAGATAATTATTAAGTGTTTTTTGCATTCTGATGAGTTGCTTTCTAAAAAATTTGTTTTGCTCTGGTTTTCTTCCTCTGGATGGGGATAGTATTGTCCATGGCCCATCTAATGTCGTTGTCCTAGCTCTCTGAACTGCTGAGAGGAGCTGCATCCATCAAGGTTGATCATCTTACAATAATTGTTAATGTGTACATTGTTCTCTTGCTGTTGTTCCCTTTGGTTAGCATCAGACCCTGTAACTCATTTCATGCTTCTCTACTTACATTTTATATATAGAACAATAATACTCCATAGTTTTCATATACCATAAATTGTTTAGCCATTCCTCAATTGATGGTTCCCTTCAGTTTACAATTCTTTGCGGCTACTAAAACAGCTGCTTTGAAAACTTTGAAACATATGGGACTTTTCTCATTGTTTTTGCTTGTTTTGTAATAATTTATCCTGGATGTAGACCTAGAAGAGTAACTGCTATCAAATTATCAAAGGGAATTAACATTTTTATTGGTCTTTGGATTATGTTTCAATATTGCTCTCCAGCATGGAGAATGTATCAATGTCCCAATCCCCTCATGACCTCTCCAACATGGCTCTTTTTCCCCTTTTCTCATCTTGGCCAATCTCATAGGTGCGAAGTGATGAATTCATGGCTATTTTAATATGCATTTCTGTAATCAATTACGATGTGGTGAATTTTTCATATGATTATAGCTTTAATTTCTTCATTTGAAAACTGTCTATTCATATCCTTTGATCACTCATCAGTTAGGGAATGACTTGTAACTTTAAAATTTGATTTGATTCTCTATTTATTTTAGAAATGAAATTTTTGTCAGAACTCCTAGTTTTGAAGGTTGTTTCCAGCTTTTTGCTTTTCTTCTAATTTTAGCAGCATTGATTATATGAGTGCAAAACCTTTTGAATTAATTATAGTCAAAATCATTCTTTTTTCAGTTTCTAACATACTCTAATTCTAGATTGGTGGAAAATTTATCTCCTTTCCATAGATCTGCTAGAATATTTCTTGGTCTATTAAATTATTTTGATGTCACCATTTATTTTTAAATCCTGTACCCAATTTGTCCTTATTTTGGTATAAAGTGTGAGAATGTGGTTCAGTGCCTCATTTTTGCCTTACTGTTTTCCAGATTTCTCAAAAATTTATGTCAAATGGTGAGTTCTTATCCCAGAAACAAATGTGTTTAGGTTTCTCAAACAGTAGATTTCTGTAGTCATTTACTACGGTTTCTTTTCAACATTTTCTAAGTACCAGGCAATTTTGATGCCTGTTGCCTCAGTTCTGCTGGAGCTAGGCCACCTTCCTTTACATATGTTTCATCAATAGCATTGCTATTCTTGACCTTTTCTTGCTCCAGATGAATTTTGGTACTATTTTTTTCTAGCTTGGTAAAATAGTTATTTGGTAGTTTGATTGGTATTGCATTGAATAAGTAATTTAATTCAGGTAAAAATTTTATTATATTAGCTCAACCTAACAATTGCAATTGACATTTTCCATTTAGATCTCACGTTATTTGGATGAGAAATACTTTATAATTATGTTCATACTATTTCTGAGTTTTTCTTGGAAGACAGATTCCTAAGAATTTAATGTGAGTCCTTCTGAATCTGGAGACTTTTTCTTAGGGAGTCTATTAATGTTTGTTTTTTCAATTTCTTTTTCTGAAATGCGGTTATTTAAGTGATTTATTTCTTCAGTTAATCTGGGCAGTTTGTGTTTTTGTAAATATTCATCCTTTTCACTCAGGTTATCCAATTTATTGGCATACAGTTTGGCAAAGTAGTTTCAAAGTGTCTCTTTAATTTCCTCCTCATTGTTGGTTAATTAGTTCACCCTTTTCATTTTTGGAACTGGCAATTTGGTCATTTTTCTTTTTTTCAGTCAGATTAACTGAAGGTTTATCTATTTTATTGGCTTTGGCTTTTTCATAAAATCAACTCTTTATTTTATTCATGAGATTGTTTTCTTGCTTTCATTTTATTACTATCTCCCTTGATATGCACAATTTCTAATTTGCTATTTAAGTGGAGATCTTTAATTCATTCTTTTTCGAGCTTTTTTAGTTGCATACCCATTTCCCTGATCTGCTCTTCCTCTATTTATTAATACACGCATTTGGAGATAACAGTGTCCCCCAAAACTGCCTTGTCTGCATCCCATAAATTTTGGTATGACGACTCATTTTTATCTTTTTCTTGGATAAAATTATTGATTATTTCTATTTTATATTCGATCCATCCATTATTTAAGATGAAATTATTTAATTTCCAACAAGTTTTCAGTTTATCTTTCCATGACCCTTAATTACTGGTAGTTTTTAGTACATCTTGGTCTGAAAAGTATGTATTTATCATTTCTTCCTTACAGCATTTGATTATAAGGTTTTTGTGCCTGAATTCATACATGATCAATTCTATTATAGATGCCATGTACAGCTGAGAAAAATATATATTATTTTCCATCCCCATTAAGTATTCTCCAAAGGTCTATCGTATACATATAAATATATGTGTATGTATATAAGTTTTCTAAGATTTCATTCACCTTCCTAACTTTCTTCTTGTTTATTTGTTGCAAACAGGTCTGTAGTGTTTAAGTATAGGATAAGTAAACTGGGTTTGATCACTCTTAAATATTTATTCACAAATTATAAAGCATTTGAATACAAAATTACAGGTGAATTAGCCATTTAAAAAGCAGATACAGCTAGTGCTTTTTATAGCATATGTCACAATATGGTGTTGTGGATAGAACTGTATTCAGATCGAAGAAGACCTGAATTCAAATGCTTCCACTGATACATCTTGACTGTTTTACCCTAGGCAAGTCATTTTACCCAAGTGAGAAGTGTTGAATTCCCCAAAACGTGCCCATGAAACTTGGTATTTGGGAATCTATTTGACATCACAGCTCTAAAAATCTCTCTTTGACTATAATTCCAGAGAAGCTGTCAACCAACACTGGTACAGAGAGTTTTCTTATCTGAGGCCATTGGGTTAAGATAATTCTGGAAGACACAGTGAGAAGGATCTCTTGGCATAACATTACCTTCCCTTTAATCAATATAATTTGTATGTCACATCATTATTCCCTTGTTGACATGGTCTTCTTCATTTACGAATGTCAATAATCAATTCATCAATTGCAGAATTATAGTAGCTAGTAAGTAAGATGGCAAACAGAATGAAGAGGGAACTTGAATCCATGAAACATAAGGATCGGTTAAAGTAAATGAATATTTTTACCCTTGAGAAAAGGGAGTCGCAGTAACTGTCATCAAGTTTTTGAAGGGGACAGTCATGTGGAAGAAAGATTAAGCTTATTGTGCTTAACTCTAAGATAGAACTAAGAATAGTAGAATTTGCAAAAATGTACACCTTTATTGTTAATATCAGAATAAAATTACTAATAGAACCACTCATAATTAGAGAGAGAGAGCAGCTTCCCTCACTAGGAAAGACATCAAGCTGACTCTAACTTAAATCTAATAGGAGTCAGGTGGGTAACAATGCATATGAATCGAACTGTTTCTATTCCAGTTGCTTTTCATTTTCAGTAATCTAGTTTTCTTAGATTTTTTTGCTATTCACCTTTTTTCTTCAGATTCTTCTACATTGTACTTAAAGATGAAATATTTTTGCTGACTTCTGATAAAAAAACAGGATTAAAAACTCTATGAAATTTTTTTCTCTAGGTTGAAATGGAGAGAAATGATGCTCTAAGACAACTTGCTCAGGAGAAGAGGGCCAGAACTTTGCAAGAGAGAATTCTGAATGATCTTAGCAAGAAGAGGGAAAAAGAAGCAGTTGCTTCCAAAAGAATTTTGAGTTTGAAGGTATTCACTATGTCATCTTTGAAACTAATTGCATAATTAAACAAGAAGGATTTTTGTCCTTCATTTTTGGACATATCATCCATCTGACTGCAATAGACGAGCTGATACAGTTGGTGACCAACAACAATTTATTTTTATGTTTGACTTCTTTTCTTTTCCTTTCTTTCTTTCTCTTTCTTTCTTTCTTTCTTTCTTTCTTTCTTTCTCTCTTCCTTCCTTTTCTCTCTCTCTCTCTCTCTCTCTCTCTCTCTCTCTCTCTCTCTCCTTTCTTTCTTTCTTTCTTTTTTATTCATTCATGCATTCATTTTATGCAAGGAAGTGGGGTTAAGTGATTTGTCCAAGGTCACACAGCTATGTAATTATTAAGAGTCTGAGGTTGGATTTGAACTCAGGTCCTCCTGAATCCAGGAATAGTCTGCTATCCACTGTGCTGCCTAGTTCCACCCTGTTTTTGGCTTCTTTTCTTTGAATTAAGTGACCCCTCCAGAGACCTGTGTGTACTGCTACTGAGCAAAAGCCCTGATTCTCAACAATCGCTCTGCCCTTTTCATACCAAGGGGGTGGCACATCAGTTTCACTAATCCCTAAGGGGAGAAAAGAGTTCAGCTAGGTAGTAGAAATCACCTCAGATATATACAAACCACGTTTACTTCCTTTTTAAAGTGATTTCATTCATGTGTCTTTCCATAGCAGAGACTAAGGATTGTTTTGCTTTAATCTGAGCAATGTCAGCTTTTTGTACTTTGGTCTCCATAATTCTTTCATTATTCTTTTAAAATTTGTTGGATAGATCTGAAAATGATGCATTTAATATTTCTGCCTCTGCACTTGATGGTGAGGTTTTTATCCCCTATTATATGATCAAGTTTTGTGTAGGTGCCATGACCTGCAGCGAAAAGTGTATATTCCTTTCTACCCCTATTCAGTTTTTTCCCGTGATCTACTATGTCTAAGTTTTCTAAAGTTTTATTCAGCTTCTTAACTTTCTTCATGTTTCCTTTGTGACTAGGTTTATCTAATTCTGAAAGAGAAAAGGTAGGGTCTCCCAGGATTAGTATTTCTTTTCTTTTCTTTATTTTTAAAGTTTTTTCAATGTAATGCGGTTAGGTGGTACCCAAAGTCACACAGCTAGGCAATGATTCAGGGTCTGAGGCCGGATTTGAACTCAGGTACGCCTGATTCCAAGGCCAGTACTCTATCTACTGTGACACCTATCCACCCCAGGATTAGTATTTCAACATTTATCTACATGCCTATGCATTCTTTTTAAATTACATAATTATTTTCCACCCTCTCTTCCCACCCTTCTCTCCTCAGTGGCAGTTTGGTGAATATTGTGTATGTACATTTGTGTTCAACATGTTTAAATAATAGTCATTTTCTTTAGGTGAAATTAGGATTAAGGAAAAAGAGGAAAACCATGAGTAGGAAAGAAAGGCATAAGAGAAATTTTTAAAAAGTGAATATAGGGGCAGCTACGTGGCGTAGTGAATAAAGCACTGGCCCTGGAGTCAGGAGTACCTGGGTTCAAGTCCGGTTTCAGACACTTAATAATTACCTAGCTGTGTGGCTTTGGGCAACCATTTAACCCCATTTGAATTGCAAAAAACTTAAAAAAATAAAAAAATAAGTGAATATAGTGTTCATTCAGATTCTGCACAATTTTGGTTTTTTTTTTTTTTTTTTTATTTTTCTTCCTCAAGATGAGGATAGCATTGTCTATAGCAGATCTCCTAGGGTTGTCCTAGCTCTCTGATCTGCTGGAAACAGTTGCACCCATCAAGGTTGATCAACTCACTATGTTGTTGTTAATAAGTAAAATGTTCTCTTGGTATTGTTCCCTTTGCTCAGCATCAGGTCCTGTAATTCATTCCATGCTTCCCTAGAGTCTGACCATTCATAGTTTCTCATAGAACAATAGTATTCATTAACATTCATATACCATAATGTGTTCATTCCCAGAACTTTTCTTCATTTTATGATTTCTTCTTTATATAAGCCTAGTATTGGTAATGCTGGATCATAGGGTATGATAAGGTTTATTACTCTTTGGGCATAGTTCCATATTGCTCCCCACGATGGTTGGATCACTTTACAACTCCCCCAACAATGCATTAATACACATTCCTCCCACAAGCTTTCCAACATTGCTCACTTTCCCTTTGTGTCATCTTCACCAGGATGATATGTGTAAGGTACAACCTCATAGTTGTTTTAATTTGCATTTCTCTAGTCAGTAATGATTTGAAGCATTTTTTCATATGATTACATATAGCTTTGATTTTGTCATTTGAAAACTTTCTATTCAAATTCTTTGACCATTTTTTCAACTGGGGAATGATTTGTAACATTATAAATTTGATGATGTTCTCTAAATATTAGAAATAAGATCTTTATCAGAAGCCCTAGTTGTGCAAATTATTTCCCAGCATTTTTTTTCCTTCTAATCTTGGAAGCATTGATTTTATTTATTAGTTCAAAATTATTTCATTTCATATAATCAAAATCATCCATTTTGCAGTTTATAAAGTCCTCTATTTCTTGTTTGATCATACATTTCTTTCCATTCTATAGATCTGACATAGATGGAGTATTTTTTGGTCTATTAATTAGTCTGTGATAATGCCTTTATGGCAAAATCATGCCTCCATTTTGAATTCTGTTTGATATAAGGTCAGAGATGTGGGCCTGTGTTTAGTTTTTGCCATTCTGTTTTCTATTTTTCCCTGCCTTTTTTTGACAAATAGTGAGTTTTTATCCCTGAGAATTGTCTATGCATTTATAAGATTATTATTTGTCAAATATACATTAATGTCATTTACACCGCTTTTTGTGAACCTATCTGAATGCATTTATCTATTACTCCATTTTTTATTCAGTAAGACAGTGTGGTTAATTGACTTGCCCAAGGTCTCATAGCTAGGTAATTATTAAGTGTCTGAGGCTGGATTTGAACTCAGGTCCTTTTGACTCCAGGGTCTGTATTCTGTCCACTGTGCCACTTAACTGAACCAATTACTCTATTTCTTAATCAAAATCAGGAAGTTTTGATGACTGTTACTTTTAAGTAGACTTTAAGATCTGGTAGAGCTAGGCTACCTACCTTTAATTTTTTTTTTCAGATCGCTTGATGTTCTTAACCTTTTGATGTTCCATATGAATTTTGTTACTATTTTTTTTAACCTTGGAAAAATAGCTATTTGGTAGTTTCATTGATATGGCATTGAATGAGTAATTTAATTTGGGTGGATTTGTCATTTTTAATATGTTAGCTAAACCCAACCATGAGCAACTGAAATTTTACCAGTTTTTTAGATCTGATTTTATTTATATGACAAGTGCTTTGTAATTATTGTGTTCATACAGTTTCTGGGTTTATCTTAGGAGGTAGATTCCCAAGTATTTAATGCTGTCAGCTATTACTTTAAATGCATATCCCTTGCTCTTGGACTTTTTTGGTCATATAAAGAAATGCTGTTTTATGTAGGCGTAGTTTATATCCTGCTACTTTGCTGAATTTGTTCATTGTTTCAAGCACTTTTTTAGATGACTTTCTCATGTCCTGGATCTAGGTATATCATCATATTATCTGCAAGTTGTAAAAGCTTGCTTCTTCTTTGACAATTCTAATATACTTCTAAAGAATCATGAATCACATCAAATTAAAATCACTTTACCTTATAAAATTTTCAGGTACCCTCCATGGACACAACAGTTCTCAGGAGCCAAAGCATCATGCAAAGACACATCATTTCATGAAATATTTGTTCTGCACCCAAGCATCTTCTCTCCTATACTCCAAAATTCCTCTTTCATTCCACAAAATTCTTAAATTCTCATTAATTTGTATGGATTTAAACAAAATCTCTTCCTAATCTCTTTATGTCCAACTCTTCTAAGTACATTCCCACTCTCTGCCCTCATGCCACTACAAATATTCTAAGGATCTAATAAATTCAAGGCATTTTTGACTTAATTAAATACAGAGTCTCTAAGTACTCTAAGTACTAGGACATCCTGAAGGTCTCTCTTAGGAACTTTACAGTTAATTGTAAGATTAAGGGAGACACTGGCTCAAGGCTACACAGGATGCCCTCAATAGAAAATATACTTAACTCCATGAACAATCTCTAAGAGTTAAAGTAGGTCAAAGCAAACATGGCACACATAAGTTTAGAATAAACACCACAGCTTTTCACCTGGACTATTTGTGTCAACATGGAAATATTTCATTTTGGTGTTTTTCAATAGAACAAGAACCAGCCATACCCATATCCATTAAATTCAATCTCTTCAACCATATTCAATCCTTTAACTATGCTAAGAGAATAAAATTCTCAATAGTTACAAGTGTTACCTTCCTTCTTAGGGCTGTATACAATTTAATAATCCTGACTAACATTTGTTAACCCTTTTTGATTTACATTTTTATGTAAGTCTTGAGTCTTGTATTTGCAGATTTAATTCTCTGTTTCCATTCTTGTCTTTTTTATCAGGAAATTTTGGAAGTCATTTTTCCTGCTCTCCATTTTTTTTGCCTGATAGAATGTGCTGAATTTTGCAGGATAGTCATTTCTTGGTGGTAATCCAAGGTGCTTCGGCCCTCTGAGGTGTGCTAGCTATCCCAGATGTTCTGGTCCTTCAGTGTTGTAGCTGGTAAATCCTGTCTAAGTCTGATTGTGTTTTCTTTGTATTTAAATTAGTTCTTTTTTGCTGCTTTCAGGATGTGCTCTTTTATTTGAGAATTCTAAAATTTGATTATGATAGTCCTTGGAGTTTTTCTCCTGGTGTCACTTTCTGGAGGAGTTCTGTGTATTCTTTCAATGCCCATTTTGCCTTCTTGGTATAGCAGTTTTATACACTTTTCCCTGAAAGATATTTTTCTGGCTCATTTTTTGATTTAGATTTTCTGGTATGCCAACAATTCATAAATTCTCTCTCCATGGTCATTTGTTTTTTTGTTTGTTTGTTTGTTTTTTTCCTAAAAGGTACTTCATTTTTCTTCACTTTTTTCAGTCTTTTTGCTTTGTTTGTGGTAATCTTGTAATCTCATGGATTATTTGGTTTCTATTGGTCCAGTTCTAATTATTAGTGGTTTATTTGCTTCAGTTAATTTTTGTGTTTTTTTGTGTGATTTTATTTTTTTACTGAGTCTCTTTCCCTTTCCAGTTGATTGTTTGGAGATTTGGATTTTTCCAATTGTTGCATGGAGTTTTCCTCTTGCTCAATTTGAATTTTAAATGAGTTGCATTTCCTTTCCAGTTGTTGATTTCATTTTTTGAAGTTACATTCTACTTTCCAATTGGTTATTTTTACTTTTAAAGGAGCTGATTTCTTTGGACAATTTTTCATAAATTTCCTGCTTGGGTCTCATTTCTTTTTCTTTTTTCTTTTTTATTCTTCCTCTCTTTTTTTGGTTTTTCAATTTTTTGTTCAAACTCTTGTGTGAGGTTTTGATTTGAGTCCAATTCTTAGCCTCCATTGAGTAGGTTATTTTTTTCATTGCGTTCTTCTAAGATGGATTTTATATCATTTCCATCCAAATAGTAGGTTTCTGTGATTAGCGCTCTTTTAACTTCGGTTCGTTTTGATTTTGTGTCTGCTATTGGGGTAAATGGAGTATAGAACCAAGCTTTTTATGCTGGGGTTGGAGGCCTGTTCCCTAGCTTGTCATTGACCAAAATGTTGCCTATGCAGCCCAATATTGCCTTTAAAGAGGTTTATTTCCTTCCTTATATATCCAGGTTCCGCCTATGCAATGGATTTCCCAACCCATCCCCATCTATTATCCCAGTATTCACAGGATTCAGACTTTATTTGGACTTGGTAGCCTCCCTGCTGGCTTGCTATCTAGCTGCCAGGACCTCTGCTGTTGTCAATCTGTCCAGACCTAGACTGCATTATGGCTAAAAGCTACTGACCCGCTCTCCTGCCTAGCTAGGTTTTACTACCCTTTTTCCCCTGAAGAGACAGACCTTCAATGAAGATACTCCACAATGTCAGAACATTGAAAACTTGTTTTGATCTTGTCTATTTTTGGTGGGATCTGCAGCTTTATTATCTTCTTCCCTTCTTTGGAGGCTTCATTTAGTGTTGAATAGGGAGAAGTTCCAGGAAGATGCTAGCTAATGCTGCCATCTTGGTTTTGCCTTTTACCCCTTTTATTTTTTGCTTTTTCTTTGTCTGAGATCAGGGTTGCTACACTCCCAGTTTTTTTTTTTTTAACTTCAGCTGAAGTATAATATATTCTGCTGTAGCCTTTTCCCTTTTCCCTGTGTGGATCTCTCTGCTTCAATGACCACTAGAAGAATGATTGTCATGAAATTAGAGGTCTCTCTTGGCAGGAAAAGTATTTTGTGACTTTGGAAGGAAAAATGAGGCAACACATAGTTTGTAAGAGTGGAGCAGTGAATTGTCTTAAGAAGATTCTGAAGATCATCTGGCAGGAGAAGATACCAGACACTGAGGTCCTTTCTTGAGCTATACTGCCAAGCATTCCATCATCATTACAGAGAGAGCAATTACGATGGGCTGGGCACATTGTTCGATTGCCAGAGAACAATTGCCCAAAAGACTATTGTATGGAGAACGCAGACAGAGCAATAGCTCACAGTTTGGTCAAAATAGTTATACTAGGACAGCCTGAAGTTCTCTCTTAAGACTTTAAAATTAATTGTTCAACATGGAAAGCTATGGCATAGGACCACTTGGCATTTCATGCCTTCCTCTGTGAGGGTGTTACACTCTATGAGGACGGCAGAATTGAAGTAGTTCAAAGAAAACATAACTTACTTAAATTTAGGTTAGGTATCCCAATCATTCACATGGATTACTGGTGCCTGACCTGTGTTAGAGTATTCTGAGCTTGTATTAGTCTGATCAGTCACAGTTGGACACACTGGAATTTGTGTCAAACATTTTGATGTCATTTTGGTATTCAATAACAGAGGACAAAAACCAATCACTCTCGCAGTCTCACACATGTTTCTTGGGAACAACATATTGCAGGATTCTTGTTTTTAATTCATTCTGCTACCCACCTTCCATTTTATGCAAGAGTGCATCCCTTTCCCATTTTCTGTCATGATTACTTTATGGTATTTCCCTCCATACTTTCTTCTAATTTTTATACTTTTTCCTTTCACCTTATCCCACCTCATTAATCATTTTCTTCAGACTTATGCCTCTTGAGCAGCCCTTCTTTCTATCATGCTTTTCTGCTTTCCATTTCCCTTTCTCCTTTTCCTTTAATTTTAACTATATTTTTATATTACCTTTTGAGTTTTTTTTTTATCAATTCCTTCTTCCCCTTTCTTTCCCTTTCCTAGTAGGATGAATTTTTAAAGTCATTTGGGAATAAATGTTACTCCCTCTTTGGGGTGCATCTGTTGAGTGTAAGATTTGCTCAGTAGTCAGACACTCCTTCTTTCCCTCTACCATAATAGGTCTTTATGTCTGTTAATGTGGTGTAATACTCTGATGCCTCACATTTTCCTGGTATTGTCCTTCTTTTCACGCATTAATTGTTTTATACCTGTCTTGCACCCACAAACTACTTTAAGATGGAATCCTTTTATCTGCTCTGATAGAAGCACAATTCTTGGTGGTTAAATGATAGATTGATTGATTTTTAAACATCATTATCTCAGAGGTATTTCATACCCACAGCCTCTTTCCAAGTACACTCCTCTCAAGTGCCCCAATTGAAATACAATGCTCAATAACCATATAAGCATCATGAAACTATAATTAATTTATACCAAGCTCTCTTTTCAAGTAGCCTCTATAGAAATTCAGTCTTCATAAGCTAAAGTATCATGTAAAGCTGAAATCACTTCATAATCCATTTATACCTACACCCACCCTCTAAGTCCACTTGCTCCAAATATTTTCAACCCTAATGTGCTTAACATTTCAACTAAAGCATCTTTTTCATGATCAATATATACTCATACCTTCTACATATGCTTTGTTTACCTCTCCCAAAAGAAATATAATTTTCTAATGTTGTAAATATTCTCTTCCCAAGAGAGATATTTACAGCATAATGCTATTAATTGAAATGTTTTCCCCTTTTCATTTACATTTTTATGTATCTCTTGAGTCTTATACTTCAGAATTTTCTATTCAGTTCTGAAATATTTTTATCAGATTATTTTGGAAGTCCATCCTTAATAAAAATTTGCAATGCAATTGATTTTTCATTGTATTTCAAGCTCCTTTGCCCTCCAGGATATCATATTCCACAATGCTATACTCAGTAAGTCATGTATAATTGTGTCTATAATATCTTGATATTTAAATTGCTTCCTTTTGACAACTTGGAGGATTTTTTCCTTTATCTGAGAATTCTGAAATTTGACTAAAATTTTCCTTTGAATTTTTATTCTTGGATCTCTTTCTTTTTGGTGATCAGTAGATTCTTTCAAATATTATTTTTTCTTGTTCAAGAATATTAGGAGAGTTTTCCTTAATAATTTCCTGAGTGATATTGTCCAGGCTCTTTTTTTAGATATGAGCTTTAGATAGATGAAGTGGATAAAGCAATAATTTATAAATTATCTCTCCTGGATTTATTTTTAAGTAGTTATTTTTCTACGAAGTACTTTACATTCTCTTCTATTTTTCAGGGCTTTGATTTTGTTTGATGGAATTGTGGTGAGTCATAGAGTCATTTGTTTCTATTTTTAGAATTTTATTTTATTCAGTTAGGTTTTTATCTTTCCCTTTCCAGTTGATCAAATTTTCTCTTTGATGATTTAATTACTTTTCCAGTTGGTCATTTTTACTTTTAAAGTAGTTGATTTCTTCAGTCAAATGTTCATAATTATCTGCATAGCTCTCATTGCTTTTCTCCATTTTTCTTTTTCCTTTCATCTTTGGTTTTTGAATTCCTTCTTTTTTTGGATTTGAGACCAATTTATAAACTGTTTTCAGCTTAATATGTAGACAATTTGTCACTGTTTTCCTCTTCTGAGATTGTGTTTTTATCATCTCTACAAGAATTGTAGCTTTGTATTGTAAATGTACCCTCTGCCCCCCCCCTTTTTTTACTCATTTTTATAGTTGACCCCTCCTCCTAGGGCACAGGGTGTAAAATCTCAAGCTTTTTTGTGCTGAGGACCAGATCAGATCCATGGTTTTTCATTTGTCTGTGCATTGCTTATGCAGTGCTTTGTTCTCTGCATCAACAAACCCCAACCAGTCCCTTCTGTTGCACCAGCATTCCCCGGCTTCAAACTTTATTTGCTGAACTGGTGTTGGGATCCTCACTGTTCATCTGCTGCAATGTTGGTTAGCTTAACCTCAACCTGAACCATATTTTGGCTAAGGTTCCTTTTCCAGTTTTCTAGCTCTTCTACCTACTCTGGGTTATACTCCCCTACACACCCCAGGTAACACAGACTTTTACCAAACTACCTCCATGATATCTTGAGTTGTGGAACCTGTAACTTCATGGTCTGTGAAGAGGATTCATGAAAAGTTCTTTTAGGAAAAGCTCTCAGAATTCTTAGCTTTACACCACCATCTGGCTCTACCACAGAAGTAGTACCATAGCCTTACTCTCTCAGAACACCCAAAGTCACCTCTTCTCTACTGTGAGTCAATGGAGCAGGACCTCAGTGGTATTTTCTTTTATTTACAGAGGTATTTGATTTCTTTTGAACACTGGTATTTTGTTAGGAAATTTTAAAATGTTTTTACCCATTTAATCAACGCAAAACTCTACAATAAATAGGATGTTTTTGTAATTTGGGGGAATCAAATTATAAACCTCTTTAGAGCTGCCAGAACTGAGATTACCAAGATTATCTGTACTTTGCTTCATGAAATATATAATAATACTCTAAGATCATAACAATTAAAAATAATAACAATGACTAACAATTAAATTTTTCTTCAATACTTTGAATCCATCCATGGTCTCTTAGCTAGATGTACAAACCAGGACAGGTCCCATAACTTTTCTCAGCCTGGCTCCTCATTTATAAAATAATTATATGTAGTGCTCATCCCGCAAAACTGTTGTGAGGTTGCGGTCATATAAGGTATTTTATAGTTTCTTAGATCTTCTTGTTTCTATCTACTCTGTTGTCAAACTACCTCCAAGTTGAATGAGTTAGGAATTTTAGGAAAATATCGTAAATACATACAAGTGACAATATCTCTTACAGATGAAAGAGTTTTCACTTTATTTTTGGAGGATTGTGAATGAAGGAATATCTAGCAATATAAATCTAAAGATACTAACTTCTGGGAAAAACATTTACTATTTTGCAGAAGTTTCTGGGAAAACTAGGAAGGGACAAGGCAAAAACAAGGCATAGACCCACATATCACAATCTATAACAAACTATGGTTGACATAAAGGCTGATACCATAGAACAATTAAGAAAACTAAGAAATAGTCTATCTGTCTGATCTATCGAGAGGGGAGAAGTTTATGACCAAACAAGAGATTGAGAATGTTATAAACTGAAAAATTTTGTGCAAATAATACACATTCAATCAAGATTAGAAGGAATTCAGAAAACTGGGAAACTGCTTTCACAGCTAGCATTTCAGGTAAAAGGCCCATATCAAAAATATATACAGAATAGAATCAGATTCATAAGATTTCATTCTCCTACTGATAAATGATCAAAGTATATGCCCTGGCATTAAAGTTATTTATAGTCATATGAAAACATTCTCCAAATCATTATTGATTAGAGAAATGCAAATTAAAACAACTCTAAGCTACCACCTCACATCCATCAGTTTGACCTAGATGACAAATAACTATTGTGTTCAATATTGGAGAAAATTTGTATGACAATGCATTTTTTTTTGTTTTTTTGAAAACATTTTATTTATTTTGGGTATTACAATTTTCCCCCATTCTTGCTTCCTTCCTCCCACCCCCACAGAAGGCATTCAGTTAGTCTTTACATTGCCATGGTATGCATTGATCTAAGTTGAATGTGATGAGACAGAAAACACATCCCTAAGGAAGAAAAAATAAAGCATAAGAGATAGCAAAATTATGTAATAATAATAATAAATATATATTATAATATAGGTTTGTTTCCCATAAATTGAAGTTAATAGTCTTTGGTCTTTGTTCAAACTCCACAATTTTTTTCTGGATACAGATGGTATTCTCCATTGCAGATAGCCAGAATTGTGCCTGATTGTTGCACTGATGGAATGAGCAAGTCAATGGTTGATCATCAGCCCCACATTGCTGTTAGGATGTACAATGTTTTTCTGGTTGTGCTCATCTTGCTCAGCATCAATTCATGCACATTCTTTCAGGCTTCCCTGAATTCCCATCCCTTCGGATTTCTAATGGAACAGTAGTGTTCCATGACATACATATACCACAGTTTGTTAAGTGATTCCCCTATTGAAGGGCATTCACTTTATTTCCAATTCTTTGCCACCACAAACAAAGCTGCTATGAATATTTTTGTATAGGTGATGTTTTTACCCTTTTTCATAATCGCTTTGAGGGTATTGATAGATCAAAGGGTAGTCACATTTTTTTTGCCCTTTGGGCATAATTACAAAGTGCTCTCCAGAAAGGTCGGATGAGTTCACAGCTCCACCAACACTGCATTAGTGTCCTAGATTTCCCACATCCCTTCCAACATTGATAATTTTCCTTTCTGGTCATATTGGCCAGTCTGAGAACACCAGTGCATTGTTGATGGAGTTGTGATTTGATCCATTCATTGTGGACAAGAATTTGGAACTATGTGCAAAGGAAAATAAAGCTTTCCAAATCATTTCCTCCAGCAATACCCACTGCTCGTTCTATATTCCAACAAGGTGATCAAAAAATGAAAATCCTACATTTTAAAAAATCTTTATAGCATTTCTTTGTTAGTGTCAAAGAATCAGATATTGAGGGGATACTCATCACTTGGGGAGTGGTTGAATATAGTATGGATTAATCTTATAGAGTACTATTATTCTGTAAGATATCATGAATGGTCAAATTTTTGAGAAACATGGAAAGACTTGCATGAATTGATGCTGAGTGAATTGAGTAGAACCAAAAGAACCATTGTATATATTAACAACAACATCAGATGATCAGCTCCATAAGGATACAATTCTTCTCAGCAGTAGGGTGATCAAAGTCAGTCCTGAGAGACCTGTTTTGGAAAATGCCACCCACATCCAGAGAAAAATCTTTGCAGTCTGAATGCAGAGCAAAGCATATTTGTTTAAACTTTTAAAAATTTTAAAACTTCTTTTATGTTTTTTTTCTTTCTTTCTCATTGGCCCCCCCTCCCCATTCCAATTCCTCTGTCACAACATGACTAATATGGAAATAAGTTAGAAATGATTGTGCATATACAACATTTACTAAATTGTTGGCCATCTTAGGGACTAAGGAAGGAAGAGAGGGTGATAGAAAATCATGGAACTCATAAACGTGTATATGGATGAAGACTGTAAACTCTCTTTGAATGTAATTGGAGAAATAAAATAAAATAGTGAACAATTTTTAAAAATAAAATAAAATGACTATTAAAAGAGCAATGGTTAGGATGAAGTTACCATCTGCAGACTGATATTCTGGACCTCACTTTTCCCCAGCCTAACATGAGAGTTCTGGACTTGATAAGAGCTAAAAGGTCCAACACATTCATGCTATGAAAAAGCTACAGAGCTATCAGAGAACAGATTGTTCTCAAGTTGTATACTAAGAAATTTTATCTCTATTAATACTTTATTGATCTCCAACTAAGATAATTTTATCAAGATGGAGACTAAATGTAGGACAACATCACATTTTCAACACATAAGCAGAAATGACTCATTGTAAAAGAGTGTAGATTTGCAGTTTGAAGCAACCTGAAGTCAGCTACTGCTTCTAATGCTAGCTCTATGAAAATGAGTAGATTGTTAAACAATTTCGGACTTATATATTCATCTGTAAAATGGGGATAAATAACATGGCTACAACTCTCATATGGGTGTTGCAAGGCTTAAAGGAGATAATGCAGGAAAAGTACATTGTAAATTCTAAAATGCCTTTATAACTATTAGGTATTGTTATTTTTATCATTATATTATGAAATGTCAGTCTAGAATAGAATGGATTCAGAAAAGGATGGGAAAACTATGCTGAAAGTCAGACAGGGCATGTAAAATGGGTGTTAATTCACATAGTGAAATGTCCATTTGCTTTGAACAGTGAATATCCTAAGTAGTCTTCTGATTGATGTAGCATTTTTAATGTCTGTTCTTTGGGGAGAAATTCCCTCAATTTATTTTTTCTTCAAATATATTATCATTCCTTGTACTTGGGGTGCATTTTTCATTATCAAGGAGAAATCAGAAACATCATTTTATTTTCACTTGCACTTTTCCTGTTTATTGTGTTTAGGTTGCTGATAGTCATGAAAGAGAAAAACATTTGGAACATAAAATTCATGGCCTAAAGAAAAAAGTTGCTGCACTGGAACTGGCACAAGGAGGAAAAATTAAAGATAATGAAAAAATAATTCATCAGTTTTTAAAAGCGAATAAAATTTTAGAAGAAAAGAATGAACTTAGCAAAGAATTAAAAGACAACAAAGAAGCTTTAACACAAACAATATGCCACTTGAGTGAACAAATAAACATTCTCAGAAGTGAAAATGCTATGCTGAAATCTAAATTCAAGAATGAAAAACAAAACAGAGTCAGATCAGAGGCTAAAATTGAAACATGCCATTCCCATCTGACTTTTGCGGGCCATGATCATGAACAAAGTCAGACATTAAAAGTAGACCTTCCCCATAACTTTCAACAAGATTGGCTTCATTCAGAGGACACACTAAGTTGTGAGTTGTCTAGTCTAACAGATAACACTAGTGTCCTTTCTCAAGAGCTATCTTATGCTGAAAGTACAGTTAATGGTTCCAAAAATGAGCTCTCCCTTTTATACACTTCCCTCGGAGCAAAGACTCTAACTTTAGAAAGCACACAGAACGAATTAAACCAGCCCCAACATAAGCTGCTTCAAGGAAGACTTCAAATGGTAAAAGAAAAATTAAAACAATACGCTGTCGAACAGGAATCCTTCCAAGAAAGTATAAGACATATACAGAAAGTAAATGCGTTGCTTCAAGAACAGCTTGAAGATGTTCAGAAGCATGGCATCTTTAAAAAAAAGTTTGCCCTTGTACAGTTGAAGGATTTCCTCCAGAAATTTGAAGATAAAAATGTTCTGGCAAAAATAGAGGCAAGTCTTTAAATTAAATTTGAAGGTATTTTACAAATATTTAACTTTTTTGAAATGAAATTCAAATGAATTTTGATCAAGTTAAATTAAAAATTTGAATTTTTCAGCAGGCAGATGATATCTTTCACTTTGAAAAGTCTGACATTATTATTCTAAAATTATGCCAAAGATAAAATTAAAGCCTGCAATGGAATAAATCATTTGAAATGTTTAAGTTTAAAAATTATGCTACTAATAATTTAACAATTCTAATTAACTGTTAAATTGAGATATTGTGGGATATTATATAGTTATCCTCTTCATAGAGACTATGGCTATTCATTAAGCATTAATATTTTTGTGTGGCAATAGTGCCACTTTTTAAAATTATTTTTTCTGTCCCATTACATATTTTTTGTTTTTCACTATATTTTGTCTTTGTTTTACTAACAATTTTTGCTTAAAACTTTTCTTTGTTGAAGATAGATATCTTTTTACAGACTTAATACCTGGTCTCGTTTTCTGTGATTTTCTCATATGGGCAGTAAGTGGCAGGACCACCAACTATTTAACTAGATAAGACATTTGTCGAAAATTTAGATTTTGTTTTTAATATATAAAATCATGGGTTTGAAATAGTACTTTCATACTGTAATTCAGTTAGTCTTTGGTAGTAAAATTAATTATGCCAACTTTTTCCTTTATCAATTTTTCCATTGGTTTCTCTTAGTTTAGTTTCTTTTATAAAGTTTTGTAGACATTAGTCAAATTTATTTTTCTATCATACTTAAAATTATCTAATAAGGTAGAAAAGTTTAAATTTCTTTTGTTTTTAACTTAATTTTCTATTATGAATATGTGCCATCATTTTCTTTGCTATAATTTTTACAGTATATCTTTACATCTGTGTGTGTGTGTATGTATAAGTTATGTATATATATGCACACAGAGAAAAAATTTCTAACACTTAGAGTGATCTCTAAGAAAAATGCACTGTTTTAAGAAACCAAATGCTGGAAAACCTTTGTTCATCTTTCCCTATGTAACTTAGAACATCTGAGATCCCTCTGAGACTCTACTTCTGTAAACCTGGGAGAAATATTTTGAAAATCAGTGACAAAGTCTTTAAGCGATTTTAAAATGACAAAGAACAAATAAAGCAACAGTTTGATTGCAAGGAGATCAATGGAAATATTAAGAAACTTGATAATTCAACAGAATTAAAGGGGAGAACTTTCTAAAAATGGGACTGCAGTTGTTTTATGGGAGGATTCAAAGATTTTCATTGCTTTTCCTCCAATAAGTAGGTGAAAACCATATGCCCTATACCTTGATTTTCTCTTTTAGGGAAGAAAAATGTTTTCATCTGGTGGAAGAACAATAAGTATGATAGATTGACTAATACAACTGAAACTACTACTATTTTATTAAAATTATGATATTTGATCATATTGAGATATTTCCTGAACTTTACCACTATACACCACCACCAAATAGGAGAAAATCTAAAGAGATTTTGAAATTAAACTTTAAAGTGCTAGAGTGCAACTAGTACTAATACTTGTGCTATTTTTTTTTTGCTCTAATGAGAAATGACTTCTATGAAACAATGTTTCTTACTATCAGTAACTTTCCTATCTGGAGTCTACTGTTGGCAATTCTCATCAATATTTACCCAAAAGAATTAACTTCAACATTCATCCAGTGTTTGCCCTTTTGAACTCAACAGCATCACATTTTCCTTTATCGTTTATTTCAGTGGAAAGAAAACAGATAGAAATCCTGCTTAACTGTTTGCTTATTTTTTTTGAGGCATTTGGGGAATAGGAAGAGGGCCTTACACAAAAGAACCTTTGATAAATGTATTTTCTCTTGGTTCTTTCACCAGAGTTTTGTAAATGAGAAAGACATTATCTTCTCTGGCTCTGTAATTGAATATCTCACCATGTGATATTGCAATGAGTATATATTGATTTGTTTTCTCAGCAAAATCTGTCACCATAGAATCATTGTTGTCATTAGAATGATTAAAAAAATCTCATTTCATTCCATATTCCTTTTAAGGAATTTTAATTATTGCTTTAAACCTAGCATGACTTAAGAAAAATTTGTTGATATTCCTGGTACTATGAATTTTACTGATACTCACAGTACTGGAAACTAAGAAGAAAAGACACTTGAAAAAAAATTAGAGAATGCAGAAGCCAATATGATACAAGGAATAAATGTAGATTATAATAGACTACGAGAGTTAGTAATTTCATTTCATGATTTCTTCTTTCAGCTTAATTTTGTTTAGGGAATGCATTTTGTAGTGGCAATGTTAAAAGGATTATGATACTTTAATACAGCCGAATTAAAAAAGCAATTTTTCTTTAGTAATTTTCAGTTAGAATTTGAGTTGGAAGACCTTTGTTTTATTTGTGTAATTTGCTAACCTGATATTTTATACAGGTTGAAGACCTACATTCAGAAATAGAAGTTTCAAAATGCCCACAGGTGGTATCAAAAAGGAAAAATCCTCAAGAAGACTTAAGTTTCTTTGAAAAATTAGAAAAGAAAAATAACAAGATGGAAAAGAATATAAGAGAATGGGAAGAAGGAGTCAAGAGGCACAGACACCAGTTAGAAATGGCTAAGATGGAATACAGTCAAATAGAACAATACAAGTATGACCTCGAAGAAGAAGCAAGGCAGCAGATTTTAGAAAGGCAAAAAGAAGCCAGCCGATTCATGCAGGTTACATTATCACTACTATGCTTTTAAAATAGTTCTATGTAAATGAATGTTTAGGACGTTTTTTTCCCCTGATCAAACTGCAAAATCCATTTTTTTTTCATTCTTTGCCTTCTTTTCTGTGGGTCTCCTTAAGTTTAGTATATAGTATATAGTATATAGTATATAGGTGAATCTAACCATTTATACAATCAAGTTTTCCTTTTAACTTGGCTTAATTATGAAAATTTGAAGGGTGAGTTTTTTTAATTCAAAAATGAAACATTCTGGAAGATTCTGGAGTTACCCCTATTAATTTTAGAATTACCCCTATAAATTTCATAATGATCTACTATGAGTAGTACGATTTTATTATGTTCAGATTTAGTTCATTTGACCTTGAAAAGGAATACCTTCTAAATAAGTATGTGTAGAAATTCAGAATTGTTCTCTAAATCACTGACTGAAATGAAAATGAAACCTTAGCAAACCTGGTAATATGCATCTTATCATTTTCCATATACAACTCAACACTTTTGTTGTTAATTCCATTCTTTTTTTAGAACCAAAGAGCCTACCAAGAAAACCCAATGTAATTTTTTTTTAGGATTTTTCATGGTAAATGGGGTTAAGTGGCTTGCCCAAGGCCACACAGCTAGGTAATTATTAAGTGTCTGAGGCTGGATTTGAACTCAGGTACTCCTGACTCCAGGGCCAGGGCTCTATCCACTGTGCCACCTAGCCACCCCCCACTGCACCACCTAGCTGCCACGAAAACTCAATGGTATTCATAGAAAATTACAAAGTTTCAATAAGAAACGAATTGGAGCATCAAATTAAATATCTGGAATCTGAAATCTTGACAACGAAATAGAAACTTCAGGATTCTAAGATAGAAGAAGAGAAACTTGCACAGTTTCTATTCTGCTGATTTAAAAATTTTTTAAAAATTAAATGATTTAGACAGGTAAGCCCAAATACAGACATTAAGAAAATAATAAGTGCCTAAACTTAACAGATTGCTTGTAAACTTCTCCATTTTAAATTTAGCAAATCTTTATAGACAACTATGACTTCAAGAGAACATGGGATTTTACCATTGAGATTATACCTTTTCATATATTGAATTCATTTGATCTTGATAGTGAATACTTTCAAAGTATCTGTTTCTAACAATTCAGATTTGTTCTCTAAAGCACTGACTGAAATGAAAATGAAACCTAATAGGACATGGTAATAAACATCTTATAGAGGCAGCTAGGTAGCGCAGTATATAGAGCACTGGCCCTGGAGTCAGGAGTTCCTGAGTTCAAATCTGGCTTCAGACACTTAATAATTACCTAGCTCTGTGGCTTTGGGTAAGCCACTTAACCCCACTGCCTTTCAAAAAATAATAATAATAATAATAAAAATATCTTACGACTGGTAATGTTTCTTAACCTTCCCTGGGCACCCTTTTCTGCTTTAAGCATGTTCTTATTTATATGCTATATAAATTCTTCTTCACTGTCTGTTACAGGTTAGTCCTTGCCGAATGAAGTTAGATAATTTGAAAATTAGAATAGCGTAAAGTAATAATTTGGAACTATTTTTCCTAACTCAATTCCTATAAATTTGACAATTTAATTGAAATGGATGACTAGCTACAAACACACACACACACACACACACACACACACACACACACAGACACACACATATATATATATAAACTTACCAGGTTGAAAGAAGAGTAAATTAAATACTTAAACAATCCATAAGAAAAAACTATCTAGGGCCAGATGGATTCTCAAGTGAATTCTTCCAAACATTCAAGGAACAATTGTTTACAATTCTATATAAACTATTTGAAAAATTAGCTGAAGAAGGTATTCTGCCAAATTCCTACTGTGACACCAAGATGGTGCTGACACCTAAACCAGGAAGAGTCAAAAGAGAGGAAAAAAAATTCCCTAAAGAATGTGGATGCCCAAAATTTAAATAAAATATTAGCAATACAATTACAGCAAAGTATCACTAAGATAATACTCTATCCAGCAGAATTTATTCTAGAAATGCAGGGTTGATTCACTTTTGGGAAAATTATCAATGTAGTTGACCATATCAATACCCAAACTAAAAGAAATCTTATCATTATGTCAATAGATGTTGGAAAAGTTATTGTCAATGTAGTACCATTCTTATTAAAAATGCTAGAGACCATAGGAATAAATGGACAATAAGCAGTATCTTTCTAAAATCATAAGCAAGCATTACAAATAAGTAATTGTGAATAAGCCGGAAGCATTCCTAATAAGATCGAGGTGAAAGAAGGATTTTGAAATCCCCACTGTTTTCCAATTTTGTATTAGAAATATTGGCTATAACAAGAGAAGAAAAGGCAGTTGAAGGAATTAGAATAGGTACTTAAGAAACATAACTCTGACTCTTTAAAGATGATATGATGATGCACTTAGAGAATTCTAGAAAATCATCTAAAAACTATTTCAAACCATTGGTACCTTTAACAAAATTGCAGGATATAAAGTGAACCCACTTAAATCCTCAGCATTTACATTCCCAAAAAAAGAGACAAAAAAGAAATTATATTTAAAGTAGTTGTAGACAACATAAACTATGTAGGAGTCTACTGGCGACCAAGGGAGGCTCAGAAATGATAAAACATTTTACACAAAAATAAAATTAGATTTAAAAAACTGTGCAATTGCTCATGTGCAGGCCAAGCTAATATAACAAACATGATAATTCTATCTAAATCAAATTACTTAATTAGTGCCAGATCTATCAGACTTCCAAAAAAGTTACTTGGGTGAACTTGAAAACATAGTAACTAAATTCATTTGGAGGAAGAAATGTTCAAGAATATCAGAAGAATTAAGGGAAAAATTGATAAGTAAGGTGGCCTAGCCATACAAGATCTAAAATTATAAAGTATCAGTCATCAAAACTATTTGGTACTGGCTATGAAACCAAGTGGTGAATTAGTGTAACAGAGTAGGCGCAAAAGAAACTGAAGCAAATTACTTTGGTAATCTATTGTTTGATAACCCAAAGATTCCAGTTTCTAGGATAAGAACTAACTCTGATTGAAACTGCTGGTAAAACTAGAAGGTCTTATGACTGAAAGTCATCATAGATCAACATCTCACACCCTATATATACCAACATAAGGACCAAGTGGGCAAAGTATTTAGACAAATGGTGACATAAAAGCCAATTAGGAGGACAAGGAATAGGTTACCTGTCAGAAATATGAAAAGAGGAACAATTTATGACCAAAGAAGAGATTGAGAATATTAGAAATAAATTTGATTTTATTAAATTAAAAGTTTTTTGTCCAAACAAAACCATTGCAACCTAGATCAAAAGGAATGCAGTCAATTGGGAAACAATTTTTACAACTAGTATTTCTGACTTAGAAATCATTTCTAAATTATTTAGAGAACTGAGTCATTTTATACGAATACATTTCATTCCCCAATTGATAAATTGTCAACAGATATAAAAAGGTGATTCTTTATCTAAAAAACTCCAAATCATTATTGATTGGAGAAAAGCATACCTCACACCTATCAGATTGGCCAATATGAATAAAAAGGAAAATGATCAATGTTGGATGGGTTTTGGGAATACTGGGAATATACTAAAAATTTTGCTAAATATATTAGTATATAATATAATAAGCTAATAGACAAAATATATTTACAATATTCTACTGAAAGGGAGTGTCTTCAAACTAATAACTAATGCATTTTTGGTGGTTGTTGTAAACTGATCCAAGCCTTCTGGAGAAAAATTTGGATTTATGGCCAAAGGTCAAAATTGAGGGGATATTCATAAATTGGAGAATGTCTGAACAAACTGTGATATATGAATGTGGTGAAACACTAATGTTCAATAAGAAATTATGTGGAATGCAACTTCAGAAAAGCCTGGAACAACTGGCATGAACCGATACCGAGCAAAAGAGCAGAACCACACACCAACTGCAAAAGGGTGTGATGATCCACCATGATGGTTGTTCATTTCACCAGTGCAATAATCAAAGACAATACTAAAACACTTGTGATGGAAAATACCATCCATATCCAGACAAGGAGCTGTGTAGTTTAAATGGAGCCCAAATCTTACTCTCTTCAGTTTTTACAAGTTAACTTATGTTTTTTGTCATGTGTCCTTTTTTAATCCCTTTGGTTTTGACATTTCTTTCACATCATGAAAAATGTGGATCTATGCATCTAGGGTCTATATTAGATTGGTTTCTGTTGGGGGGATGGGGAAAGGGAGGGAAGGAGAAAAATGTTAAACTCAAAACCTTGCAAAAGGTGAATAGTAAAAACTACTGTTGCATGTAGTTGTAAAAGCAAATGAATATGGTATTTAAATTTGAAAATGAGAATAACATTAATAATATTAAACCAAATGGCAATACTTAGAGGTTTAAAGCATTTCTATAAATTGTTAACAGGTTCATAGCAATATAGTATACATTGCAAATAATCTCCTAAAGCTGATAATGAAACTGCAGGTCTCAAGGTCATCCTATGACCTATACCGCAAGTCAAGCCATACCCCTCGATTCCCTGATGACCCAGTTGCTCCATTTTTTTATACAGGTTAAGAGGTCCTTGAGGGAAACTATTGGAGGGGACAAAAGGAAAGAAAATACCTAAGGCTTGAGATTACAGTCTTGGATAGCTAAGAAATACTGGCATTAAATGAAAAAAAAAAGGATGTAGCATCTTTCTTGCTATATATCTTGGTGAAAATCATAAATGGGTATAATAGAATGGCTATACATTTGAGAGACTAGGGATTTTAAAACATCAATGGAATGATCAACCTTTTCCATTTAGAGACTACATCCCTGAGTCATCTGGGTACTGCCTGGGTCCTGGGAGAAAACAGCAAAAGCATTGCCTGACATTATCATCCAAATTGATTCTGTTAAAGCAACTCGAGTAATTTCTGTTATAAATTTATAGAATACAAGTACTTTTATTGAATTCTTTAAATATTACATTAGTAAGGAACCGCATATTTATAAGTGTCTTTTGAGGGTATTTTTTCTTTAAATTTTCCCAGGACAATTAGAAAACCCTTTTTTTTTCACTCAGATTTTTTTAATTATCATGTGTTGGGAAACAGCCTCAAGCAAAAACTTTAATACTCTACATACTTGAATTGTTTACAGAATTAAGAAAGAATTCAGGGAAAAATTAATTATGAAAGTATTAATAAAAAACATCAACAATATAAGAAAAATCTAACCATTTATGTGCTTTGAAATGTTCACAGAGTTGAATGCCAGAATCCAGTATGACATACAAAAGAATGGAAAAAAACCACAGACTTTAATTAGTAATTTTACTGCAAGTCCAGTTCTGGAAGCATCTCATGTTGTGAATCTTAATCCATGGATAGCATTCGATAAGAGTTATTTTCCAAGAGAAAATATATTCTACTGGAGAGAGGGTGTCTTCGAAATAAATATGGAAGTCTACTTTTTAAAAGTCATTTAGAAGGTTTTTCCTTCCTTTATGCTAGAGATGTAATGTTTGGTATTCATAGTAGTGAAATTTCCTGTTTAAGTATTTTTGAATGTATCATTGATTTCCGTGATATGTTTAAATGAAGGTGATCTTTTTTTACTTAATGATAATTAAAAATGCTAGCTAATAACGTGTGAAAAATGTTTCTTTGTTCATGACCATTATATGTGCAAGTCTGTTAACTTCTCAAATATAGTGTTATCTGATTTTACAAAATTCATGTAAATCTAACAAATGACATTCATATATAAGTGTTCTTTAAATGGAATATTAACCTCTCACAACCAATCCTATGAGAGACTTTCTCTCTTGTGTATTTTCCCTTGCTAATGTCATCTTTTTTTTTAGTTTTTTTGCAAGGCAAATGGGGTTAAGTGGCTTGCCCAAGGCCACACAGCTAGGTAATTACTAAGTGTCTGAGACCAGATTTGAACCCAGTACTCCTGACTCCAAGCCCAGTGCTTTATCCACTACTCCACCTAGCCACCCCCTGCTAATGTCATCTTAACATTTAAAATGCAGTCTTTCTGTGATTCTTATTGTTTCTTTTCCAGAATTTCATCAAGCAAAAACACATATCACTTACAACAAACACACAAAAAGTCAACATACATCTAAGTACACCCTCTTTTTTTAGAATATCCCAGAGAAATCTTTGCATAATAATCTCATTTCATGTGAATAATTATCTTCTAATTTAGTGTATTTGTTCATAATGTATAAAGGTTTCTTAAACTTGGGACATAGCCTTAAGAGACCTGATAGAACTAGGACATCTTTTGTTAGAACCTCGTACTACTGACACATTAATAGTAATGCAGTCAACATTAAGTTCAGCAAGTGCTTACATTTTTTAAAGACAATTGCTCAAATTCCCTCAAAAATATATTGAAGTAGTTAATCAATAAAGATGTAAGGATTGAGCTTTATGGTTGATAATCTTATAAGCATCTCAGTGCTAATGATATGATAAAGATTTGTGAATGTTGGTTTGATAATTGTTATTTCCTATGAAACATTTAATTACAATGTTCCTTTGAAAAACATCATTTTGTAATTCTGATGAAAATATTCCATGTGAACATCTCCTTATCGATTGAGTTGACCACTTCATTTTACCTGGATAGATACAGGCATTTTATTTACTCATTCCCTTTGAGAATCAATTGGCCTTTACTACTTTTCCATTGTTTTACTCAATCTTTTGGTGTAACATCTTTGAAGGTTTTCTTACTTCCTCAGCTCCTTGATCAACAATCTCTTTCTCCTTTCTTTTCTCGACAACCAGATCCATGAAAAATGTGGAGTCAGTATTGCTCCATGTTCTAATTGGCTCCTTATTTGTGACTTGGAACAATTTGATCTACTATCTGATCTTTAAAAAAAAAGAACCACTCTATATTAATGTATTTTAAAAGTGAACTTAGAATGTTAAATATATGAATAAGTGTTTAGAGCAGATCACACATCATTTTATTAGATTTTTACAAACCACCTGCATCTTTTTCACCATCTGACATCTTAAATGCATTCTGAGCCCAGGGCATCCATGGTACTACAATCTTAAGAAATGTCTGCATGAAACCTATTGATCAGTAATGAATTCAAATACATTAATGACAGTTGTCTCAAAAAGTACTTTGTGAACTCCTTGGAATCAAGGACTTCATTTTTGGGACATGATATACAATGTTTTCCTAGTGGGTGCCAAGTTGGAATGAATAGAAGTGCTTCTACATTCAATTACTCTGTAGTATTTATTATCTGTTGGGTACATTAATATCTTTAAAATGTTTATGAATCTATCTTATTATTTATTTTACTTCTAATCTGGTCTATGTTTTCATCCAGATTTTGTACTCTTAATTAGGAACCTCCTCTACACAAAATAGCTTCTTTGCAACCTGTAGTATTAAAGAATTTGACTATGGGAAAAAAGAGTTTTGTGTGACATATCTTGAGATCCCCAACAATATGTATCAGAGAGAACACTTGAACCTTCCCGAATTGTGAGGGCCTAATAATCCAGTAAGCCACAGTGTCTTAATTTCAGGGAAAATTAAGGGGGAAAACAGATGAGCAATAATTCTGAAAGGCAAATAATGATTATTGAAAATATGTCATCCCGACTTCTTTTGTATTTTTTTTAATTAACAAGAAATGTTAGTTGATCTTAGCATTTTCATAGACTCCACTAGATTGTCAACTCCTTGAGAACATAGATTGTCTTTTGTCTTTCTGTGTTCCCAGCCTTTAGCATAGGGTCTGGCAAACAATACTTGAAAGAAACTTTTTGACAGACTTGACTCTTAATTGAGGTGCTGTTTCTAATCAACAATTCATGACATGTTGGTATTTTTTACATCTTTTGGTGTCTCTTGCTTTTGTAAATTTGTCAATTTGATAGAGCAAATTAGTTGTGAAAATTCCTTCCTCTAATGCCACAAATTTCGCACAACATTTTAAGTTGTAGACCAAGTTGGAGTCATTGGAATGGGAGAAAACCTCAGTGGGAGAGAAATGCCAAAAGACACCAAAAATGTAGGAAGGACTTTGACAGGAGAAGACATTTTACTGAAAAGAAAATAATTTATATTAGTAACATCTCAAATGATATTAAAAACGAGGGAATTCTTCAGCAATAGTTGCTCTCTTTACAACTTAACATCAGAGATTTGATGAGCTAGATTTGCATTAGTGATTTCATTGATGTGTAGTAGCTTCATCTCATGGATATAGAGTTATGTGTATTTCATTATTAAAAATATTTCTTGGGGTGGCTAGGTGGCACAATGGATAGAGCACAGGCCCTGGAGTCAGGAGTACCTGAGTTCAAATCCATCCTCAGACACTTAATAATTACCTAGCTGTGTGGCCTTGCAAAAGCATGAAAAAAATTGTTAAAATTTTAAAAATATACCTATAGATGAATAATAATCATTGTCTTTTCTTTAAGTTTTTGCAAGGCTATGAGGTTAAGTGACTTGCCCAGGGCCACACAGCTAGGCAATTATTAAGTGTCTGAGGCCAGATTTGAACTCATGTAATCCTGACTCCAAGGCTGGTTCTCTATCCACTGTGCAACCTAGCCACCCCTAATCATTGTCTTCTCAATGGACTTCTTTGCTTACAACATGGTGTCTCTGATTTTAATCAGTCTTTTCTTATAAATGAGCCCTCAGCACTTTTTTGATTATATCACAAATAAATATTTCTTCCATCTCTGGTTCCACTGTTCCTTTTCACATCATCATCATATTTTGTACCATTTCTATATTCTCTTATTGGCAACTAATGTACTAAAATCCAGTTGGGGTATGATATGTACACAATATTTTCTAACAGGTGTCCAGTGGGAATTTTCTAATTGAATTAGATAATTGAATGAATAGAGTATTTTAAAATAGATTATAAAAATAGACTGATGTAAAAAAAATTGACAAACATATCAAATGGTATCTATCTTTTGTCAGTTTCATTTGGAAATGAAAACAATCATAGATTTAGAACTGGAAGAGATCTTACAATCCATCACATCAATTGCTATTTGCCATCTCACCCCCATTTACTGATGGGAAAACCATGGCACAGAAACAAGGTCACAGAATTAGGAAATACCTCAAGCAGGATTTGAATACAGATCTTCCTGTCTCCAAGTCCACGACCTTTGCACCGTTGTCTTATCATCTCGGCATAAACTTTTACTGGGTTTCATAAATAAAATTCCATACTTTTGTATCTCCATTTTCACACTTGTCTGAGTCTTCCTCCGTGTTTTCCAAATCATATATTCTGCACCAATTTGTCTTCCATGTTCTCCCAGCTTTTGCAGAGAACTTGAAAGTGGCAAAAGTGACTTCTTGGTTTGTTGTTGTTTTTGACCTCCTCATTGAGGTTCCTGGTTTTTTTTTTTTATCAGTTGAATTTGATGATCACAATCACCACAAAAGTGTAATACCATTCATTGCCCTTTTCCAGTTCTGATCTTTTGACAGTAACATCTTACATTTAATAGGTCAGATGATCAAAGTGATATACAAAAATACCTTCTCATTTTTATTGCTTATTTCATGATGTTTTTTTATCATTTTTAAATGTTTTTTAAAAAATTATATTTATAGAATATGAACATTTTACTCATTTATCTGATTCTGTAATCACTTCCAAAACAATTATGATAATTTCATTTGAAAGTCTTGTAATAATATATTTCATTTCTTATGTTGGTTTTTACTTTACTTTATTTCACTAATAAATTATTTTAGTCATTACCTTCAGGATATACAGATGTGGATCCTAAGAAATTTTTTTTAGTTTTTTTATGGCAAAGGGGTTAAGTGACTTGCCCAAGATCTCACAGGTAGGACCAATACTCTATCCACTGGGCCACCTAGCTGCCTGCCCTGTTTCTAAGTAACCCTAAAGGCTTTTGTCCTTTTTCATTTCTCAGACATGGGCTGTTCCTATATTTGTTCTGAAGTCACTAAGCATTGAAATAAGATTGTATTTGGTTAAGAATTTAATTTTTTAATTTGCTTCTTCTAAATTTTAACTACTTCATTTTCTTCAATAGATATAAGCACTTCATGGTAGTCTTTTAATAGATACTTATCATAAACATTGCAAATTGACATGGCCAGTTATTATGTGGAACAATGATTCTTGTTACTTTTGAGTATATTGTGAAACCAATTGTGATCTGTCCTTCTGAGTAATCCTTCAACTTAACCACAACTGCATTTTGTCTTCTTTCTTATTTCAGTAAAATCCATCAGTATGGATGTTAATGATTTCTTCTGATAGTTTGATAGTTATCAGTCACTGGACATTTTAATTATCAACAGTTATTATAAAATGACTAAACACTTTGATCAAGTGATTCTTAACACCATGTTTGGGTTTTTTTGGAGGAAGGATGCCATTCAGAAAAATGAAAAGCCACTTTTAATTTGCTTCATGAGTTATTCTTAAAATTTATTGTCACCTGTGAGTGGTCAGTATCCCCGACAAGGGACATTGTACTTAATTCAGTCATTCATTCTTTTATTGAACAAGCATTTATTAAGCACCTACTGTATAGTAGGCACTCTACTTGGATTTAGGGAGGAAAAAAAGATAAAACTGCTCTTGCTATGAAAGAGTTTGCATTCCATTGTGATGGTAAAAACAAAACAAACCCTACAACCTTTATAATTCTAAATAACTACAAAGTAGATAGTAATATCTGCAAAGACATTTGGTTGTACAGCAACTAAGATCATCATGATAGGACTTCTATGCACTTGAACCTTCAAAGGAAACTTCAAAAGACCCTAGTCTGGTGGGATTACATTGCAGCATGGGAGAATGGTTTGTTAGATCCCAGAGGTAGGAGATAGATAATGAACAGCAGAGGCGCAGCTAGGTGGTACAGTGGATAGAGTACTGGCCCTGGAATCAGGAGGACATGACTTCAAATCCAACCTCAGACACTTAATACTTAGCTGTGTGACTTGGGTCAAGTCACTTAACCCCCATGGCCTTGTAAAAACCAAAAGCAAAACAAAGGAACAGCAGATAAATCACTTTGCTGATAACTTGTGAAAAAATCATATATGGTAAAGCCAGAAGATATAATTAAAGTCAAATTACTTAAAGACCCAACTGCAGTTTCTTCCAGAATATTTGAAGTAACTATTCACTTATGGTGGAACCTAGCAGACAATGTACTCCATAGGTATAAGTTTTCAGGATCCCAGAGTCAGCTCCATGTCACAATGAGAGTTCAGAAAAGATACAGGGTGGAAAATCCAGTCACTGTCATGGAAATCGCCACTTGTAGCCCTCAGAAGGTTTCCTGACTTGCCATAATATTAGATTGATTTGGATCCTACCTTTTTTACTAACATCCTGATAATTAGTAGCGACTGAGACTTGTACCATTCTCTGACAAAATAATTTCTTTCCCATGGTCACTTCACAGAAGGGCCAAGATCCCTGTCCTGGAGCTTATTTTGTAACCCCAACATAATATTCAGCTCTTCCCTTTTGTGAAATTCTTTGTGTGATGTGACCAGATTCAATTGTTCAAGAGCTACTTGGGGCAATTTCAACAGAAATATTTCCATGCCACAGTTTCACGACAATTTCCACAAACTACTTGTGGGTAATTTCAAAAATATCTTAAGACAGTACTTCTACAGATAATTGCTATGCTGCTCTCTGGACTTTGATTACAGGTGTAGGAATGCATAGTAGGCTAAGCATATGGCAAGATAGCACCACCTTTGACCTTCAACTACTGCCTGGTGATCTATGATAATGTGACCCCTCACATATACCTTGTATATACACAATGTATATACAATGTATATGGATATATATACACTTTTTTGAATTATAGTCTGATGAGATTCATATACAAGTCTGCTTAGCTACCATAGAGGATGGTTCAGTAAAATACAGGACTGTGTACCTTATTTCTTAAAAACTGAAATATTGGAGCATCAAATGCCTTTGAAGATGTAGACCAGTCTAATTGTGACTGGGAGAGAGCAAATTGGGCAATGCAGAATATTAATATTGTCCTTTTATATTTCTTATATTGAACTTCTATATCCACAGTATAATCGAAAAGGATCTGGAAAGTCACCACGCCAAAGAAAGGCATTCACTGATGTTAAAAATACATCTGTCACTTATTACTTGTGTGACCTTGGATTAGCATCTTGAGTTTAACTACGGTTACCCTTTTACAATGCTACTTTCCCCATCACAGTTTTAATATATTGCAGTAGGTCAGCATAAGAACTTAAATGGAAATAAGAGGGAGCTTGGCAGAAGCTGTAGATGATGCATGGAGACCAGTGAGGGCCCTAATAACTATGACTAAATACTTGATCCAAATTTTACAACAAGGTATTATAAACAACCCATAAAAAGAAAAAAAATTTTGACTACTTATGTGATATGGAGAGGATCAAAAAATTTAAGAATTTTCTAAATCATGGGGATGCTGCTCCCCTAGCCCCTGTATTGTGGAAAGGACAGTTGTATTTTGTTTTTATTCTCTTTATGTATATGCATATATATGTAAATATAAATGTATTTGTTGTTTTCCTATTAGAATATACACTTGTCAGAGCATTTAATTGCTTAGCCTACTATTTACTAGGTACTTTGTGAATAGAAATGATTTTGGTTATTCTCTTTTTTATTCTTGTATATGTGTTTGTGTGTGTGTATGTATTATATTTTTATTTGTTTTCCAGTTATATACAATATTTTCTACTTAGCATTTTCTGGTGAGGTTTTGAATTTACACATTTTCCCCCACCTTCTCTTCCTTCCCCCTTCCCCCCTCCCAACAGAAAGCAGTCTTATAATCTCTACATGATTTCCAAGTTATTCATTGATCAAAATTGAATGTGTTGTGAAAAACATCATATATTAGAGATCAAAAAAGTATATAGTACATAAGACAACTTTTATTTGCAAGGCAATGGGGTTAAGTGCCTTACCCAACGCCACACAGCTAGTTAATTATTAAATGTCTGAGGCTGGATTTGAACTCAGGCACTCCTGACTCCAGGGCCTGTGCTCTATCCACTGTCCCACCTAGCTGCCCCATAAGACAACTTTTTGCACATTTTGGTTGTTTTTTATTTTAGATTTTTTTTCAAGGCAATGGGGTTAAGTGGCTTGCCCAAGGCCACATGGCTAGGTAATTATTAAGTGTCTGAGGTTGGATTTGAACCTAGGTACTCCTGACTCCAAGGCCAGTGCTCTATTCACTGCGCCACCTAGCCGCCCTGTAAGACAACTTTAAAAAAAAACTGAAGGTAATAGAGTTTGGTCTTTACTCTGTTGTAGATACCCTAAAATTGTCTCTGATTATTGTACTGATGGAATGAGCAGGTCCATTAAGGCTGATCCTAATCCAAGTTTCTGCCATACTAACTTCCAATTTTCCCAACCATTATTATTGAAGAGAGAGTTCTTATCCCAGAAGCTGGCCTTTTTGGTTCAATCAAACAGCAGATAACTGCAATCATTTCATGCTGTCTCCTTCGCACCTAGTCTATCCCACCCTTCCACCGCTCTATTTTAGCCAGTACCAGACAGTTTTAATGACTGATGCTTTATCATATAATTTTAGATCTGGTAAGGCTAAGCCACCTTCCTTGGCACTTTTTGTCATTAAATCCCTTGATATTCTCGACTTTTTATTTCTCCATATGAATTAAGTTCCATTTTTTTTAACTCATTAAAGTAAATTTTTAGAAGTTTGATTGGTAAGGTACTAAATAAGTAATTTAATTTAGGGAGAATTGTCATTTTTATTATATTAGCTCAGTCTGTCCATGGGCAGTTTCTATTTGCCCAGTTATTTAAATGATTTTATTGAAGTGAAAATTGTTTTAGAGTTGTTTATTCATAGAGTTTCTGAGTCTGTCTTGGCGGGTTGAATCTCAAGTATTTTATATTGTCTGATGTTTTATTAAATGGGATTTCTCTTTTCTAGCTCTTGTTGCTGTATCTTGTTAGTAATATAGGAATGCTGAGGTTTATATGGGTGTATCCTGTGACAATGCTAAAGTTGTTAATTATTTCTGGTAGTTTTTTAGCTGATTTTTTAAGAGTCTCTAGGTATACTATTATGTCATCTGCAAAAGAGTAAGAGTTTTGTTTCTCCTTGCCAATTCTAATTCCTTCAATTTATTTTTCTTCTTTTATTGCTGAAGCTAACATTTCTAATACAATATTGAATAGCAATGATGATAATGGGCACCCTTGTTTAACTCCTGATCATACTGGTAATGCCTCTAGCTTATCCCTATTGCATATAATGCTTGTTGATGGTTTCAGATAGGTACTGCTAGACTATTCTTTAAACTTATCTGTCTCATCTTATCTATATTCACTATGTTCCTTATTCTAAGGAACAATCCACTTATTCCTACTCTCTCTAGTGTCTTTTAGTAGGAATGGGTGCTATATTTTGTCATAGGCTTTTTCGACATCATTTGAGATAATCATATGATTTCTGTTAGGTTTGTTATTGATATAGTAAATTATATTAACAGTTTTCTGAAAATTGAACCAATGCTGCATTCCTGGAAAAAATTCTGCTGGGTCATACTATATTATCCTAGTCATAACTTACTGTAATCATATTGCTAGGACTTAATTTGAGATTTTTTGTATTCAACTTCATTAGGGAAATTGGTGTTTAATTTTCTTTCTCTGTTTGACCCTTCTTAGTTTAGGTATCAGCACCAAAATGGTGTCATAGCAGTTAAGCAGAGTTTCATCTTCACCTGTTGTTCCAGAGTCTATATATAACTGGAACTAATTGTTTCTTGAGTGTTTAATAGAATTCACTTGTGAATCCATCTGAAGATATTGCTTGCTGTATTGATTTTTCAGAGACAAAGTTATTTAGGCATTTAATTTCTCTTCATTTAATGTGGGAAATTATATTTTTGTAAATATTCATCCATTTCACTTTGATTATCAAATTCATTGCCATATTATTGGGCAAAATAATCTCAAATTATTACTTTAATTTCCTCCTCATTGGTGGTGAGTTCACCTTTTTCACTTATGATTTGATTTTCATCTTTCTTTTTTAAATCAAATTAACCAAGTGTTTGTCAGTTTTATGTTTTTTTTCAAGAAATCAACTCTTGGCATTATTAGTTCAATAGTTTTCTTACTTTCAATTTTATTAATATTTCCTTTAAGCCTTAGAATTTCTAATTTGATACTGGGGGTTCTAATTAAATCTTTCTCTAATTTTTTAGTTGCATGCTTACTTCATTGATTTTCTCATTCGCTATTTTGTTTATGTAAGCATTTAAAGATAGAATATATCTCGAAATAGCTGCCTTGACTGTATCCCATACGTTTTGGTATGTTGTCTCCTTAATGCCCTTATCTTAGATGAAATCATTAATTCTGTCTACAGTTTGTTGCTTGATCCACTTATTTTTTGAAAGGACTTTATTTAGTTTGCAATTAGATTTAGGTTTATCACTCCATGGACCATTATTGCACATGATTTTTACTGCATTATCGTATGAGAAGGAAGTATTCACTATTTCTGCTTTTCTGCACTTATGAGGTTTTTATGCGATAGTACACAGTTAATTTTTTATATGCTTACATGGACATCCATATATCCATTGAGACTTATTCTGGAAACTGAAGACTGAGTTTATTCTCACTAGATTGCTATAGTTGTTTACTGCTGCTTTTTTTTACCTAGAATAGTGATCCACTTTTCTATATCTAAGCCAGTTCCAGACAGTATTGACAACTCCCATTTTATTTATTTCCTTATTTATTTTTATACATTTCTACACGAATATTTACAAGTTACAAAGTTACCCTCCACCCTCCCTTTCTGCCCCCCTCCCCTCAGTTGAGAACAGTGAGGTTAGCATTTTACATACATATTTTGTTAAACATATTTACAAATTAGTTATTTTTCTAATGAGGAATTAGGATTAAAGGAAAGTGAGACATAAGAGATAATTTATTTTTATGAAGTGTTTATCACATTCACCAGGGCTGTTTTTGTGTATGCATGTGTGTGTGTGTGTGTGTGTGTGTGTGTGTGTGTGTGTGTGTGTGTGCTTTGGTTTAGTTTCATTTGGTTTTTCTTCCTCTGGTTGGGCATAATATCATGCATAACCTGTCAAATACAATTGCCCTAGCTCTCTGAATGGCCAAGAGGGATTGCTTCCATCAAGGTTGTTCATCTCAAAATGCTGATGTGTACAGTGTTCTCTTGACTCTACTCCCTTCACTCAGCATTAGATCCTGAAAGTCATTCCATGTTTTGAGTCTGACCATTTATTGTTTCTTACAGAACAGTAATATTCCACAATATTCATATGCCATAATTAGTTTAGCCATCCCCCCATTAATGGGCATCCCCTGAATTTCCAGTTCTTTGCCACTACAAAAACGACTGTTATGAATATTTTGGAACCTGTAGGACTTTTTTGTGGTTTTTACAACTTCTTCTGGATATAGACTTGGACTTGGAGTTGCCAGGTCAAAGGGTATGAATAGTTTTATTGCTTTTTTGGGCATAGTTCCATATTGCTTTCCAGAAACTTTGAATCTGTTCACGACTCCACCAGCAATGCATCAATGTTCCAATCCTCCCACAATCTCTCCATTATTTACCATTGTTCCTTCTTCTCTTCTGTGCTAATTTAATAGGCATGAGAGGATACCTCATTTTTGTTTTAATTTTCATTTTTCTAATCAATGGTGATTTCGATCATATTTTCATATGCTTATATGTAACTTTAATTTTTTCATTTGAAAACTCTTTTCATAGCTTTTGACTATCAATTGGGGATAACTTATAAATTTTTTTGGGTTTTTGATTTTTGCTAAGCAATGGGGTTAAGTAACTTTCCCCCAAGGTCACACAACTAGACAATTATTAAGCGACTGAGGCTGGAGTTGAACTCAGGTCATCCTCACTCCAGGGACAGTGCTCTATGAACTGCCCCACCTTGCTGCCTTTGACCTTATAAATTTGCTGCAGTTCTCCCATCTATTTTAGAAATGAGACCTTTATCAGAACTCCTGGTTGTGAAGATTGTTTCCCAGCTTTCTACTGTTCTTTTACTTTTGACAGCATTGATTTCATTAGTGCAAAGCCTTTTTAATTCAATATAGTCAGAATCATTCATTTTTCAGTACACAATGTGCTCTAGTTCTAGTTTAGTCATACACATATCCCTTTTCCATAAATAAAACGGATAAAATATTTCTGACCTATTAATTTTCTATATTATCACCCTTTATGTCTAGATCCTGTACACATTTTGACTGACTTTGGTATAGGGTGAGAGATGTGGATCTATGCCTAGTTTTTGCCATACCCTTTTCCAGTTTTCCCGATTTTTGTCAAATAGTGAGTTCTTATCCCAGAAGCTGATGCCTTTGGGTTTGTCAAATAGTATATAGTTGTAGTCATTTATTACATTTTTGTTTAGAACCCATCCTAATCTACTGATAAATTACTCTATTTCTTAACCAGTACCAGGCAGTTTTCATATCTGCTGCTTTATAGTACAGTTTTAGATCTGGTAGACCTAAGCCATATTCCTTTACATTTTTTTTTCATCACTTCCCTTGCTATCCCTTGCCCTTCTTTACTCCAAATGAGTTTCATTACTATTTTTTCTAGCTCAGTAAAGTATTTGTTTGGTAGTTTGATTGGTAAAGCACTGAACAAGTATTTTTATTTGGGTACAATTGTCATTTTTATTATATTAGCTTGACCCAACACTAAGCATTTGACATTTTTCCATTTATTTAGATCTGAGTTTATTTGGGTGAGGGGAGCTTTATAATTGTGTTCATACAATTTCTGGGTTTGTCTTGGGAGGTAGATCCCCCAGTATTTAATGTTATCTATAATTATTTTAAATGGAATTTCTCTTTCTATGTCTTGTTCTTGGGCTTTGTTGTTTATATAAAAAGAAATGCTGATGATATATATGGGTTCATTTCATATCCTGCCACTTTGCTAAATTTGGTAATTGTTTCAAGGAGTTTTTAGATGATTTTTTGGGGTGCTTTAAGTATGCCATCATATTATCTGCAAAGAGTGAAACTTTTGCTTTTTCATTGTCTAGTCTGATTCCTTCAATTTCTTTGTCTTCTCTTACAGCTACTATTAACATTTCTAATACTATATTGCACAGTAATGGTGATAGTGGTCATCCTTGTTGACCCCTAAAGTTATTGGATATGCCCCAAGTTTATTCTCATTAAATATAATATTTGGTTATGGGTTTAGATAGATACTATTCATTATTTTGAGGAAAACTCTATTACTATAATTTTAAAAATAGAAATGGATGTTATATTTATCAAATGTTGTTTCAGCATCTATTGAGATAATCATATGGTCTCTGTTGGTTTTTACTGTTGATATGTTTAATTATGTTGGGTGTTTTCCTTATGTTGAGAGTTTTCCTAACGTTGAACCATCCCTGCCTGCCTGGTATAAATCCAACCTGTCCTGGTAATAACTTGCGGTAGTCTCCTAGCTAAAATTTTATTCAAGATTTTGGCATCAATATTCATTTGGGAGATTGGTCTACAATTTTCTTTGTCTATTTTGATTCTTTCTGATTTAGGTAACAGCACCATGTTGGTGTCATTAAAAGAGTTTGGTAGAATCCCTTCCTCTCTTATTTTTTAAAATAGTTTACATAGAGTAGGAATTATTGTTCCTTAAATGTTTGGTAGAATTCACTGGTATGTCCATCTGGACCTGGAGACATTTATATGAGGGTGTTTATTGTTGGTTTCTTCAAATCCTTTTTTTCTGAAATAGGGTTATGTAAGTAACGTATTTCCTCTTCAGTTAATCTGGGCAGTGTGTATTTTTGTAAATATTCATTCATTTCACTCAATTTGTCCAATTTCTTGACATACAGTTTAGCAAAATAGCTCTGATTTTCTCTTTAATTTTCTCTTCATTGTTGGTTAGTTCATGATTTTCATTTTGTTATTGGTTATTTGGTTATCTAACTAAAAAAATATCTGCGATTTGTCCAGGATCATACAGCTAGTTCATGGCTATCCCCTATGTCTCCTAACTACCTACCTGCTGGATTATTTAGGAACCTCATAAAAGTATCATAAATAGTCATTATATCTCTTACAGATGATAAATAGAGCTGAAAAAAGACAAAAAAAGGGTAAAAACATTACTTGTACAAAAATATTTATAGCAGCCCTGTTTGTGGTGGCAAAGAATTGGAAATCCAGTAAATTTCCTTCAGTTGGAGAATGGTTTAGCAAACTGTGGTATATGTATGTCACGGAACATTATTGTTCTATTAGAAATCAGGAGGAATGGGATTTCAGGGAAACCTGGAGGGATTTGCATGAACTGATGCTGAGTGAGATGAGCAGAACCAGAAAGACACTGTATACCCTAAAAGCAACATGGGAGTGATGTTCAACCTTGAAGGACTTGCTCATTCCATCAGTGCAACAATTGGGAACAATTTTGGGCTGTCTGCAAAGGAGAATGCCATCTGTATCCAGATAGGGAGCTGTAGAGTTTGAACAAAGTGCAAGGACTATTCCCTTTAATTTAGAAAAAACAGATATCTGATTGTCTGATCTCGTTACCTCTTAGACTTCTCTTCTCTTTAAGGATATGATTTCTCTCTCATCACATCCAATTTGGATCAAGGTACAACATGGAAACAAAGTAAAGACTGACAGAATGCTTTCTTGTGGGTGTTGGGGGGAGGGAAGCAAGATTGGGGGAAAATTGTAAAACTCAAATAATATCTTTAATAAAAATAAATTTTAAAATATCAATAAAAAATAAAAAAGACAGATGATAACTAGTTTTCAAATATTTATGGCAGGGGGAGGAAATGGAAGAAAATTTAACAATATGATTCATTTTTTTAGCATTCACAATGTGCACATTTAAGTAGGTCACTTTCTAAAAGCATGAAGGTGAAGATTAAATACTTTATAATATAAAAACAGGATCCTGTCTACTCACTAAAATATGGCATATTTATGTAAATCAATTGATATTTCTGGCATTTTTTGTAGTACCTTATTTTTTCATTCATTATTTTCTTTGCAGGCCTAAAAGACAAATAATTCTTTTAATGTGAAATATAAACAGATAAAAAACACATATCATTTCAACTGTTTGGTTAATATATATGCATGTATACTGCATGTATGTATATTTGTATTAATATACCTATTTGAGAAGCATATACTTCGTCTTGTTTCAAGTCAATCACATAAAATACAGAATGATATTTAATCTCATAGCCACGATTTTCAATAAATGCTCATATTTGTCTCTTGATTACTTTTTAAAAGAAACAAAAAAAATTACTAAGAAACATCTGCATTTTTGCCATACATAAAAAAAAACTCGAGGGATTATTTTATTTTTTAAATCTTACTACTTACATTTATTGAATATGTTTAAAAATATGAATAGAAACAAACTATATTCAATGGATTTAATTAATTTAAAGAATATCACACTTATCTAAAAGTCTCCTATATAATCATCACTACATATGTATGATATTGGATAAGTCATTTATTCTCTCAAGAATGGACTAGATGGTACCTTGTCCATATTCCAGCTCTAAATCAATTATGCTATGATCTCTATTTATAGATTTCCTTTTATATAGAAATGTCAAGAAGACAATGAAAAAAGTCTCTTGGCAACAAAAACAATAATGAAAATGTTATGAATACACACTAGTTTTATAGGATAGCACATCAGTTCTCTAAAATATATTGCTCTTCTTTTATATGAGATAGCATTCCTAATTATCCAGGCTTACAACTTTTGCATATTAAAAATGGAACCTAAGAATTGACAGCTCACAGTAAAATTCTAGAATGCACATTAAAAAGTAAGTTTACAATATATGGCGATCTACGGTTACTGAATTTATCCCTTAATACTCTGTGATAGTACCCTGTGGGGATTCATTGAATTACAGGAATGATTAATGTTCCGGATACTGACAAACATGATTTTATTTTATTTTTGAATTTTACACTTTTATTTTTTATTATATAAATATTTTATTGCTTTCCAATTACATATAATGGTTATTTCTACCAATTATTTTGGCAAGTTTTTGAGTTTTACAATTTTCCTCTCTCCCAACAACAGATGGCAAACAGATATAGGCTTTACATTCGCATGCGTCATAAGAATTGATTGAAATTGAATGTCTTGTGAGAGAAGAAACTGATCCAACAAGATGAAAGAAAACATTAGAGATAGTAAAATTATGTAATACATAAGACAGGCTTTAAAAATTGAAGATTTTTCTCTGTTCAAAATCCACAATTCCATCTCTGGATCCAGATGGCATTCTCCATCATAGACACCCTAAAACTGTCCCTAATTATTGCTATGGTAATACTGTGAACTCCAGTAGACTGAGCAAGTCCATCAAGGTTGATCATCACCCCGTGTTGTTTTTAGTAAGTATAATGTTCCTCTGATTCTGCTCATCAAGCTCAGCATCAATTCATGCAACACTTTTCAGGTTTTTCTGAAAAACCTGTCCTTCATGATTTCATATAAAACAATAGAGTTCCATGACATATACATACATACATACATATACCACAATGCCCCGACCCGCGGGGCAGAAAAGTGGGGTGTCGAGGAGGACAGGGGGCTGTCCCCCTTTTTTATTTTAAATTTATGGGCAGGATCCCTGTCTTAGGCTGTGCAACTTGGTTTTCATGCTTGGTATCCGTGACCAGGAGGGGACCTTAGCAAGGTCCTTGTTATCTCCTGTAGGATCTGATGTTCCCAAGTCATGGAGTTGCACTAAATCCCGTCATTGGGTATCACTGCAGCCCTTAGGGGGTGCCTTTCCTTGAGCAGATGCGCGCATACCAAGGTGGGCGAGGTGTAAGAGCAGCAAACCTCAAGGGTTCCATTTGGGGGTCCTCACAGGACCCTTGGCTTTTCAATTGGTGATATAAAACCGAAACTGGTTTTCCAAGGGCTGAGTCAATTTGGGATTTGATAAAGTTGGTCAGTCTCCTGAAGGCCCATGGTCCAAAAGAAATTAGAATTAGGAAGCCAATTAATGGGCCTAGAAGGCTTGGGAGCAGAGTAGAGAGCCAGGGGGGCCAAGTTTGCTAGAGAGGTGTACCAGAGCCAACAAACCCAAGTCCAATCAGGACTGCGAGTGTAACTGCTGTCAGGGGTTCTCTTTTGTCTCTGATAAGGGTACCCCTTCCATGTTCCCAAAATTGGAGGAATTCCTCCGGGTAGTGGACAGTTAGGTGAGGAAAAAGGGAGACAAGGACACAATAGTCCTTTTTATCATGGAATTGTTTGGTGTATAGGAAGTATTAATACGGGTACTTTGTTTACATACTGTTGCCCCATCTACCCAGTTCCTGTAGTCTCACAATCCCATCTTTACAATAGAAGTCCCCCGTTCTACCACATTGTGGGGCTGATGAGCGATGGTATCCCGGGCAAACATAAAAAGAGAGGGTGCAGAATCCTTGAGCATCTTCGACTGACCCAAGTGTAGTTAAGTAGTTGGTATGAGCAGGACAGCGGAAGGAGCAGGCACAGGACAAGTGCCTCCATGCTGGATCTCTTATCTACAAGAGAGCACAGAGGGGGATTCCTCAGGGGGTTCCCTGGGTGGATTACAAAGAGGGCATGGTTAAGAATAGTTTTAGCATTGTTAAATCTTGGGGTAGAGTGTCTCTGACCCTTTGCAATGGTTTGACAACGATCAAAAAAAATCAGCCTTCCAGGTGAGGAACTGTCCTCGTGTAAGTACTGCCTGGATGACCCTGAGCCACTTGGAGGGGAGAAGATATCCCCCAACGGGAGATGGCTGCTAGTGCGGAGAGAGTAAAGGGGGCATTAGGCCCCAGGGGCAGGAAGGCAGGGGCAGTTAGGTATGGAGGGGGAGCGGAGGCTAGGGGCCAGTCTGGGTTATTATATCTAGCAGCTTCTTCCTCAAGTTCTGCCTCATCGCCTGGGTCTGGAGGCTCTGAATCTGGGTCCATCTCTGGACTGGGCTGGAGATTCTTATTTCTTGTAAACACTGGGCAGGTTATGGGCTCCTCTGCTGGTGTTAGCTCAGAAGGGAGAGGAGGATAGGCTTTACGCGAAAGAGGGCGAAGGCAGGACTCTACGGCATCAGGTCATTCTATTTTCAATTTCTGATTAAGATCTCTTCCTACTTTCTGCCATTTGCCTGGGTGGATTTCAGGTCCTGTTACCAGAAACCACGGGCATACTTCATCTATAAAAAGGAAGAATCTAACAAGATCCTTTTTCTTTACTTTAACTCTCCTGTCTTTAAGTGCCAGTTTAAGGTCCCGTATAAAGACCTGTTATTTAGACAGCTTGGAACCCATGAGGAAAGATTGAGGCAGACGTCACTTACCTGTTCGTGGGGCTCTCCGGAGCGATCAGAGGGGGTCGCGATCAGAGGGGGTCGCGACGATTCTTCTTTACGGGGTCTGCCTGGCAAGAGTCCGTACCACAATTTGCCCAGCCATTCCCCAATTGATGGACATCCTCTCAATTTCCAATTCTTTGCCATTTCAAACAGCTGCTATGAATATTTTTTTACCTGTAGGATCCCTTTTTCAAGATCGCTTCAGGTTACAGACCCAGTAGTGGTATTATTGAATCAAATGGAATGCACATTTTTATTGCCCTTTGGGCATAATTCCAAATTGCTTTCCAGAAAAGTTGGATCAGTTCACAGCTCCACCAACAATGTATTAGTGTTCCAGATTTCCCACATCTCCTCCATCATTCATCATTATCCTTTCTGGTCATGTTGATTAATCTGAAAGGTCTGAGATGGTACCTCCGAGTTGCTTTGATTTACATTAATCAATAAGGATTAAGAGTAATTTTTCATATGACTATAGATAGCTGTAATTTCTTTGTCCAAGAATTGCCTTTGCATATCCTTTGACCATTTGTCTCTTGGGGAATGACTCAATCAGAAGATTTTAACACTATGCTTGGAACACTGTTTAAGAAGCATGTCATACATATTGGCAAGACTTCCATCAGAAAATTTTAAAAGAATGGCACTAAAATTGACAAGCTTTGGTTATCTGTAAAATTCATTTATGTGGATTACTTCATTATTTTGAAGTGTTAGGTGAATAAGATGTTACTAAATATGAAACACATAATACAGTAGTTTATATTAAAATATAGCATATTTCATCTCAGTGTATGATGGAATGGATAAGACTTTACTAAAATGAAACAGTAATAGACACCAGTAAGGAAAAAATAGTATACTGTCATATGTAATTTTTTGGAACAAGACTGGCTTTTGAAAATCCCGAAGTCCTATGATTTCTGATAGGTTTGTTGTTGATTTAATTGAATATACTAGCAGTTTTCTTAATATTGAACCAAACCTGTATTCCTGGAATAAATCCTACTTGATCATAATGTATTATCCTAGTGATGACTTGTTGTAGTCGTTTTGCTAAGATTTTATTTAGGATTTTTACATCTGTATTCATCAGGGAAATAGGTATATAATTTTCTTTTTCTGTTTTAAATCTTCCTAGTTTAGGTAACAGTACCATATTGGTTTCATAGAAAGAGTTAGTCAGAGTTCCATCTTTCCCTATATTTCCAAAGAGTTTATATAGGATTGGAAGCAATTGTTCCTTAAATGTTTGGTAGAATTCACTTGTGAATCGATCAGACCCTGGAGATTTTTGTTTAGGGAGTTCAATAATGGGTTGTTGAATTTCTTTTTCTGAGATAGGGTTGTTTAGGTATTTAATATCTTCTTCATTTAACCTGGGAAACTTATATTTTTGTAAATATTCACCCATTTCACTTAGATTATCAAATTTCTTGGCATAGAGTTGGCAAAATAATTTTGAATTATTACTTTAATTTCCTCCTCAGTGGTGGTGAGTTCACCTTTTTCATTTATAATATTAGCAATTTTTTCCTTCTTTCTTTTGTTTTAATCAAATTGAACAGAGTTTTATCATTTTTATAGGTTTTTTTTCATGATACCAGCTTTTGGTTTTATTTATGAGTTCAATAGTTTTTTTTTGCTTTCGATTTTATTAACTTCTTTAATTTTTAGAATTTCTATTTGGTATGTGGGGATTTTTGATTTGTTCTTTCTCTAATTTTTTTAGTTGCATGTTTAGTTCATTGATTTCCTCTTTCTCCAATTTATTCATATAAGACTTTAGAGCTATAACATATCCCCTGAGGCTTGCTTTGAATGAATCCCATAGGTTTTGGCATGTTGTTTCATTATTAAAATTTTCTAGGATAAAATGGTTAATTCTTTCTATAATTTATTTTTTGGTCCACTCATTTTTTAAAATGAGGTTATTCAGTTTCCAATTTGTTCTGGGTCTATATTGCTTTGGCCCAGTATGGCATATGACTTTTATTGTATTGTGATCTGAGAAAGATGTATTCACTATTTCTGCCTTTCTGCAGTTGATCATTAGGTTTTTATGTCCTAGTACATGGTCAATTTTTGTATAAGTTCCATGTACTGCATAGAAAAAAGGTATATTCCTTCCTATTCCCCATTCAGTTTCCTCCATAAGTCTACCATATCTAATTTTTCTAACAATCTATTTACCTCCCTAATTTCTTTCTTGTTTGTTTTATGATTCGATTTATCTAGATCTGATAGCGGGAGGTTGAGGTCTCCCACTAGTAGAGTTTTGCTATCTATGTCTTCCTGTAGTTCTTTCAGATTCTCCTCTAAGAATTTGGGTGCTGTCCCACTGGGTGCCTATATATTCAATATTGAAATGAGTTTGTTGTCTATGGTACCTTTTAGGAGGATAAAGTTTCCTTCCTTATGTCTTTTAAACCTATCTATTTTTGCTGCTGCTTTGTCTGAGATGAGGATTGCTACCCCTGCTACTTTTTTTACTTCAGCTGAAGCAAAATATATTTTGCTCCAACCTTTTACCTTTACTCTATATGTATTTCTCTGCTTCAAATGAGTTTCTTCTAAGCAGCATGTTGTAGGATTCTGGTTTTTAATCCACTCTGCTATTTGCTTACATTTTAAGGGATAGTTCATCCCATTCAAATTCAAGGTTATGATTACTAATTCTTTATTGCCCTCTGTGCTATACAAAGGGGATCTGTTTGTATTTTTCCCCCCTTTCCCCCTTTTATCCATATTCCCTAGTCTTTTGTTTCTGAAAACCACCCCCTTCAGTGTGTTTGCCCTCCTATATCACATCCTGCCCTTTCTTTCCCCTTTCCCTTTTTCCCTTTTCCCTTCCCTTCCTATTGTTATTTCCCCTTATTTCCCCCCACTCCCCTTCCTTTTCTCCATCCCGCCTCCCCTTTTCCCCTTTTAATACTTGAAAGGTTAGATGTGTTATAAGTTAACTGAGTATGTGTAGGTTGGCTTTAAGCCAAGTCTGATGAGAAGAAGATTTAGGTGTTTCTCCTCTGCTCCCTTATTCCCCTCTATTACCATAGGTTCTTCGTACCTCTTAGTGTAATGAGATTTGTCAGCATTCAATCCTGTCCCTCCTCCCGTCTCTTTCCTGTCCCCCTTTTTAGAGTAGTGTATTTTTTAGATCATTCTAAGTCACAGAAAATTCTGAGAGTCTATGTCCCTTCTAGTTCAGTATATTCTATTGAATAGAGTCAAAATTCCTGAGAGTTATTAGAGTCTTTCTCCCAAGTGTGGTTAAAGCCAGTTACATCCAATTAGATAGCAGTCTCATGGATAGGTCATGGATGTCCATCATTTCTGGCTAGGTATATTATCTCCGTTAGAGTTACATTTCTCAGGATTTATGAGAGACTCTTTCCCCGCCCCCCAAGCTGGAATACAGCCAGTGTCAACATACTGGATTGCATTTTTTTCCTTTTACCCCCCCCCCTTTTTTTACCTTTTCATGTGTCTTTTGATGTCCAAATTTTGTGTTTAGCTCTGGTCTTTTCAGCAGAAATTTTTGGAATTCTTCCATTTTGTTAAATGTCCATCTTTTTCCCTGGAAGTGAAGGCTCAGCTTTGCAGGAAAGGAGATTATTGGCTGTATCCCAAGCTCCTGTGTTCTTTGAAATATATCATTACAGGCCCTTCGATCCCTTAAAGTTGATGCAGCTAGGTCCTGTGTGATCCTTACTGTGGCTCCTTGATATTGAAATTGTTTCTTTCTGACTGCTTGCAGGATTTTCTCTTTTATCTTATATTTCTGCAGTTTGGCCACAACATTCCTTGGTGCTTTCATTTTAGGATCTTTTTCTGGTGGGGACCGATGTACTCTTTCAATAATTACTTTGCCCTCCAATTCCATGATATCAGGGCAGTTTTCCATCACTAGATCCTGTAATATTAAGTCAAGTCTTTTTTTTCTCTTCAATGTTTTCAAGAAGTCCTGTAATTTTGAGGTTGACCATCCTCGATTTATTCTTGAGGTCAGTGGTTTTGTTGATGAGGTATTTTACATTTGCTTCTATTTTTTCTATTTTTTGATTTTGTTAAACTGACTCTTGCTGTCTCATGGAGTCATTAGTTTGTGTAGAGTCCATTCTTTTTTGGGGGTAGGTGTTTTCTACATTAACCTTTTGCAACTCCATTTCCAATTGGTCAATTCTACTTTTGAAAGAGCTTTCCATTTGATCAATTGATGTTTTGAGAGAATTAATTTCTTTTTGCATTTGCTCATTTGAAGATCTGAGAGATTTATTTTCCTTTTGTGTTTGTCCAATTGTACTTTCTAAGGTTTTGTTTTCATGTGGAAGGTATTAATTGTCTCTCCCAAATTTTTAAACTCCTTCCTTATTTCTTCAAGGAAGAATTTCTGTGCTGGAGACCAGATTGTATTCTCCTCAGAGGTTCCAGGTCTCTCTGAGTTGGGGTCTTTGCCCTTCCAGGAATTTTTCTATGGATCCACCTTTCTGCTGACCCTTCTTCATTATGCTAAGACCTTGAGTTGGGGGGGCTGGTTCACCTGGGCTTGGGATCGCTAAATGCTTTACTGAGTGCAGTTCCTCTGGCTGGCCAGTAGGAGGCACTGTTGCTTTCGCTGGAGTGTCTGTGAACTTCTCCCTTTGCTTGAAGGAAGGAATTGGAGCTATTGAATTCTTTCGCCTTCAATCAATGGTGGGCTTTACCCTGGCCTGAGGTGATTCCTCAGCTGGGCTGGTTCTTTTGCTCACACACCTGGGCCTGAACCAGAAGTAGTTTGCAATTGTTTGTTTTGGAGGAGGCAGGAGTACAATGGAGGCATGGACTCAGAGTTTCTCAGACCTGAGGAGCCCAGGGATGATGTCTGCAGCTCTCCTAGACCAGACCTCTCCTTGCAGCCCCTTCCCCAAGCTCCAGGGGGACAGCACCAACACCAGCGCCTCTGCTTCCCTGCTGCCCCAAGCCCCTCTTGTCCAGCCCCACCGCTGATGCAGCAGGTCTGGCTCTCGGGTCCTCAGACTCCAGGTTCCAATTCAGCTGTTAATCTGGCTGATCCCTGGCTGATCCTCCCTCGGAGCCCAGACTCACCCGCCTGTATTCAGCTAAGGCTGCTGCAGGAGACAAATCCTGAGGTAGATGTTCCTTCTCCTGGCTTTTCTTTCTGGGTTTCCTGGTTTGGATTTCTTTTAAGAGGTTTGTTTCATGTGATAGATGGGGGAAAGATCAGGAGCCTTTAGAACTCTGCTTGTCTTTTCTCCACCATCTTGGCCGGAAGTAAGCTCATTTTTTTCTTATGACATTAGAATAACATTTTGAACGATCCTATCACTTTTTTTTTTGAGGATAAGGGGGGTTTGTGGATTAAAAAATGTTTAAGTGACTTACCCAAGGTCACACAGCTAGTAAGTTTCAAGTGTCTGGAGCTGGATTTAAGCACAGGTCCTCCTGACTCTCTGGTCATTATTCTATCTACTGCACTACCTAGCTGCCCCTCCCACCACTGTAATGCCTGTATTTTATCTGAATTCTATGAAACCTTTTTTAAGTCCCATATTAGTACCTTACCTAGTAGAACATTTAACAAAAGGTAATCCTTCTCTGAGTGAACTGGTTTTTGACAGTGACCAAAAAAAAAAAAAAAAGACTGCTTTCAAAGTTAAGCCCTTAAAAGGCAGAGATTGTGACTATTTCACTTCTTTTTTAGTGGTCTAACCCCAATGTAGAGCTGAAGGAAGTATTTACTTCAGAGAGCTTTTTGATCGCCTTTTCCATCTGGCCAATTCTGTTTTTTTTTTAAGTTATTCATCTCCTCATTGACTTTTTGGATTGCTTTTTTTAAATTTAATCTAAACTGGGTTGTAAGGATTATTTTCTTCCAGATGTTTTTTGTATCTCCTTCGCCAAGATGCTAACTTGGTATTTATGATTTTTCTACATCATACTTTTATTTCTCTTCCCAATTTTTCCTCTACCTACATTCTGTGATCTTTTTTGAGGTTTTCTATTGCCTGAAACTGATTCATAATTTCCTTGGAGGCTTTGGATACAGAAGCCTGCACCACACAGATAGGTAATTATTAAGTGTCTGAGGCTGGCTTTGAACTCAGGTACTCCTGACTCCAGGGCTTGTGCTCAACCGCCCCCTGAGTGTATATTTTGATCCTCCATGGGGCCAAAGTAATTGAATTGGTATTTCTCCTGACCTATGCTCTGTTTTGTGGATGACCATAAGCATTCACTTCTATCCGGGAGCTGTAAGAAGGGTCCTTTCTCCACCATGGATTCATAGAACCCCAGACTCTGACTTGCATCTGAATATGGGCAAGCAACAGTCCTGTCCCAGGGATAACAGAGAGACCTTTGCAGTCTCCCTTGACCCTCTTATCATCCATGTGCTTAAGGTTCTGAAAGCTGTGTGACTGTACATGTTCTCAGACTGCAGTTGCATCGAGACCTACACTGGCCTGGTCTCTTCAATCACTTTGGTGCAGCAGAGTGTTCCTGCTGACCTTCTAATTATTCCTTCGTAATTCCTGGGTTGAGAGATCTGGAGAAGGACTTGCTGCCATGGGCACAAGCGCACTCAGAGACTCATTTGCCTCATGGGCTATTCATGGATGGTTGGAGCAGGTTCACTTCAGTTTGGCCCCAGGCTGCACTGTGGCCCTTTCCAACCCTGGTGGAAGAGACCTTCCTGTGCATCTCCCACATTGTTTTTGGGCTAGGATGTTACTTCATTCTGTCTTTCTGTGGGTTCCACCACTCTAGAATTTGGTTAGAATCAAAATTTTAAGACATTTGGGGTGGTCTGGGGGAGAGCTTTTGGGATTTCCTGCATTCACTCTGCCATCTTGGTTCTTACCTGTGATTTCTGATTTCCATTTTGTTAACCAAATCCTGTAGATTAGTATCAATAGTAGAAAAGGAAGGAATGCTATCAAACTGAAAATCACAGAATGTCAACATTTATTTTTTAAGTTTTTTCAAGGCAAATGGGGTTAAGTGGCTTGCCCAAGGCCACAGAGCTAGGTAATTATTAAGTGTCTGAGAGCAGATTTGAACCCAGGTAATCCTGACTCAAAGGCCGGTGCTTTATCCACTATGCTACCTAGCTACCCTCAAAATTTTAATGTAGCTAAAAAGCAGAGGAAAAAAATGAAGTAAATCAGGAGGGGGAACATGTTGTCCAATGATAACTAGAAAACCTGATTAACTGAATTAGTCAAATGCTTTAAATATTTGATATAATTTAAATTAAATTCAAACAAAGAAACTCAAAGAGACCTCAAAAGCTGTTAATGCTAATTAATACTTGACCAGATATCCCATCTGCTTCAAACCTGATTATTGATTACAGGGTCATAGAATCAGAGAACTGGACAGGACCTTAAAGACAATCTAATCCAACACCTTTATTTCATAGATAAAAAGAGAGAGAGAGAGAGGATCAGCAAGGTGTTTAATTAATTTGCAAAAACTCATATACATATTAAGTGGCCATCCCTTTTTTCCTATGCCCTCTACTTACCTAGCTTTAGATAAAATACCTCTAGTGATGGGGATACCTCTATCTTGCAAGGCAACTCATTTACTTTTTACACTCTTTTTTTCCTTTTCTTTCTTTTTCTCACACTAAAATCTACTTCTCTTTATGTTCCAACTACTGTTTCTTATTCTAAACTTTATTATCTAGGAAAGAAAGTTTAATCCTTCATTTTTTTTCTGAGTCTAAGACTTTAATGATGCTCTTAGCCAAGAAGGCATAAAAGTATTCTTTCTGAATAACCATTCCTAATTCATTCTGTCTTCCTTATCAGAGCTTTAAATTATTGTGTTTTTTAAAGGTTTTTTTTTTTTTTTTTTTTAACAAGGCAGCGTGGTTAAATTACTTGCCTACGGAAGTAATGATTAAGTGTCTGAGACCAGATTTGAACTCAGGTCCTCCTGACTCCAGGTCTGGGGCTCTATCCACTGCATCACCTAGCTGCCCCAGAGCTTGAAATTATTTTACCTACTCATCACATTCCTTTGGATGTTTCCTAGTTTTTCAAACTACAATTAATAAAATGTGGTACTAGAATAGAATATAGTTCTCTAGACCCCATCTCAGCACATAATATGACCATCCATTCTTACCTCTGGACACAATTGTTAATTTGCAGGCTGTGTTTTTTCTGCTCAATTTTATTTTTTAGTTTATCCTAATATAATTTCGATCAGTTAGGTGACACAATGGATAGAATCCTGGATAAGGAAGATTCTTCTTCCTGAGTTTGAATCCATGCTCAGACATTTATGAGCAGTGTTATTCTGAACAAGTCACTTAATCCTATTTGCCTCAGTTTCCTCAACTGGAAAATGATCAGGAGAAGGAAATGGCAAAAACCACTGCAGTATCTTTGGCCAGAAAATTCAAAAAGAGGTCATGAAGATTCAGAGAAAAGTGAAATAACTGAGCAACAACAGTGTCATTTTGTATCTAATTTTATTTTACTTTGACTTGTCTACCTGATGTAGAGTAAAATAATATTAATGTTTTTTGTTAATTCTACCATCTTCAGAAAGTGAATCTGAGGTGACTAGAGAACTACAGTTGGCCTGTACAGTTGTGGGTTTCACTGTTTTGTTCTTTGTACTTCTGACTTAAGTTAAGTTGTCTAACTACCATCAGGAGTGGACTAGTTTCCTTGAAGGTAACTCTTACATAAAGATGTGGTGGGAATAAAAGAATGGTGAGAATAGCAATTAGAAATGTATATCTAGAAGCTGTTCTTGTCTTCAGAAACAACAACTCAACATTATGATTTACTGAGTTTGTATTTATTTCATTAAACAATTCTCAATTACATTTTTAGTTGGGTATTAGCATCTCTTTTGACACTTCTCAATTAGAGCTAGGGTTAATAACCATTTATTTTACCATGAAACATTTTAAAATTCTATTGATGCCTATAGACTCCTCAAATTAATGCTTCTAAATGCATAAAATAAAACATAAAAGATTGCAAAAGAAATCAATAATGCAATTGTCAAATTTTTTTTCTCTTTTTTAATTCATGGACAAAAAAGTATAAAGAATTGTTGATGATGAAAGGTTTTTTCCCTACACTTGAGAAATTGAAGAACTGGATTTATGTTTCCAGTCAATGTTACTTGTCACAGACTACAAATGCACTTGTGTGAACAACTCACATTTATTCGATTTCCCTCTGGAATCCTTCTTTAGTGTTAATGATTTCTCTATTGTATTCACTAATATCAAATCAAGTCAAAACATATCCATCAAAAATCTACCATGGTGCAAGCATCTGGCTAAGCCCTAAGGATCCATAGGAAAAACACATGAGAAAACATACAGAAATGATGTACAAACAAGATTTATGTAAGATAAATTGTAGATCATTTCTGAGGAAAGGCTTTAGCTTTTAGAAAGACAAAGCCAGGTTTCTCCAATGATAGGATTTTATCTGAGGATTTTAAGAAACCAGGGAAAATCAGGAGGCAGAGATTAGGGAGAGAAGTCCAAACATAAGGACCAACTGTGGGAAACAGCCAGAACTGGGAAATGGAGAGCTGTTTGTGTCTATGTCATTGAATCATAGAGGACATAGAGAAAGAGGGATACGTGTGTGTGTGGAAGATGTGAAAAAAACTGGAAAAGCATGAAACAAGGGATTGAAATCCTTTAAAATCTGAACAGAGAATTTTATTTGTGATCCTGGAAGTAATTAAAAAAAATCAATAGTAGGTTGATTTGGTTAGTTATACACTTTACAAAGATTAGCTTGATAGTTTGAAATATCCAGTACCAACTGGAGATATGACCTGGAGATCAGAAGATAGGTTAGGGCTAGATAAATATATCTAAGCACCAGCAAGATAGAGATGATAATTTAATTCAAAGGAGCTGATGAGATCCTAAATCAAAAATACAGATAAAGAAGAGAATCCAGGACAGACATTTGGGGAACAATTGAAATTATTGGGCATGATTTGAAAAAGAATAATCAGAGAGGTAGAAGAGAACAATGTTTGATTATCTTCTATTTATTTTTGCTATTATAAATCAGCTTGGTGCTAATTTTTGCTTGAAATTAGTACCTCTTCTATTGTTGGATTAAATCCTACAAGTCAGATCAATAGTAATATCATAGAATCAGTTCTATAATACTTGTGTGTTTGCAAATTCCCATGCCAAAGGGAAGCATTTGAAAGTGAAGGTAAGGTGTAGTACCACCAAAATCATAATAGAGTGCTCAACTCTTTGTAACTGCCTATTTCAAATGCTAGTCTTTGTTTCCTCTCAATTTTTGAATGAAGCATAGCATCTGATAATTACTTTGTGATTTTCTCTGATTAGCAAAAATTTGTAATTCTTTTCATGTGATTATTCATAGCTCTGGTTTTCCAGTTTTCAGTGGCAGTACTATTACTTCTCTGTAAACATCATGAGTTCACTTTTGAGATACTGATTTTTATACATATTAAAGAAAAAAACTTCTAAAATTCTTCTTATAAAATTGAAATATCCTTAATCCTATTTTAATTGCTACTTTTTGTTTTTACATTTGCTTCCCTTCCAAATATATTGCTTTCTGTTCCCATACCCAAGATAAGTGACTTGATCACCATCACACAGGTTTCATAGGCAGAGCCAAGATCCAAATAATTCAACAAAACAAAGTAGTGCATTCTTATACTATTAACCTATATGACTTTCTGGAACACTAAACTATCTTTTTGTACATCTTCAGGATTAGCTGTTTTTTTGATGCTCTTCCTCCTTCCCATTTTTCTGAAACAGTTTTCTGGAATTTTTGGTGACTGGATGAATAGAACACTTTTAAAAGTTTCACATTAAGTTCTTGGCTGTTTTATCTTGATTTGAAAAGTACATATTGTATAAATACTTAAATTTTGTACTTGAAAGTTTATTTGTTGCTCATGAGCTTCCTCAAAATGCATGTTTCTCAAAAAAATTTTAAAAGTTCTGTTGCTTCTCAAACATCTCTTTTGCCTTTGTATGGCACCCTTATATTAGTCCTCTTCTATAACAAAGCACAAACAATAACAACAATTAACTATTACAATACTATTATAGGAATATTGAATTTTAAGTTATTCCTTTTAGGGTCATATAGCTTCCTTTTTTATGATTTCATTACCTTGGTTTTAAGAATTCTGAAAGTGGGCAGCTAGGTGGCTGGAATCAGAAGTACCTGAGGTCAATTCCACCCCCAGCTGTGTGACCTTGGGCAAGTCACTTCACCCCACTGCCTTAAAAAAAATTTAATAAAAGAATTTTGAAACATTATTGAACAATGCTCTGCAATACAGTACTTGGATTCCTTTGTTTTTTTTTTAATTTGGAAGTGTTAAAAACACTGAGGTTATAATAGCTTGACTTATGTTTTAGATCTATCACTTGTGCCCCCTCCCTTTGTTCTAATAGTTGAGCTATTTTCAAGACTTGATTTTCTACTCCATCTATATTTTCTAAGATTTCATTTTCTATCACTAATTATTGATGTTCCCCCAGGTTTTAAGTTTCATATTTATTATCTTTTACCCCATTATTTCTTCCCAATCATTTTTAGCATCTTTTTATTTTATTTTAGCTATCTTCTCATTTAAAAATTTTGATGGGGGGAAGCTAGGTTGCGCAGTAGATAGAGCACCGGCCCAGGAGTCAGGAGTATCTGAGTTCAAATCCAACCTCAGACACTTAATAATTGCCTATCTGTGTGACCTTGGGCAAGCCACTTAACCCCATTTGCCTTGCAAAAAGCAAAATAAAAATTTTGATGGAGTTCTTTTTTTTCGATACGTTTTGGCTTACTTTCCTTCAACATGTTTATTTATTTAAGCAACAGTTGGGATAGTAGATAAGTTTTCATACTTTAGCTAATTTGGTTTTTACCTATTTTTTTAAAAAAGTAACAAACTCTATTTTCCCATTTGCTTTTTTAGAAGATTTCTGTTATCTTTTGTGCTTTTAGGTATTTTTCTTCTTTTTCATGTTTCTCTCTTTTTTCAATATAAGGGGTATAGGGGGGTTTTGTCTCTTAAAATCTCCCATTCTACCATCTTCACCAGTAATTTATTTATTGTTTCTTACCACCTTTGTCCTGCCTATAATTATCTTGGATAAATGAGAAATTTACATTTTAAATACATAATCAGAAGCATGATTATTTAAGAACTTAGACAAGGTGATGATGGAGATTTTTCCAATTTGTCATGGAGAGGATGGACTCATGATAAAAGGTTCTTATATAGACCCCACACTCCTTTCCCCTGTCACTCCTCTCTCCCTCTCCCTTTTATCCTTTGACCAAAAATACATTAGGAAAAAAAAATAAAAGCTAAACTAAAAAAAATTGCTTGCAGTTTTGCTAGCCTTTGAGTTTGAAAAAATAAACTGTAAAAGGAAACCATCTAAGTTTAACAATATGTAGATTAGTGTTTACTCTGCATTTGCTTTCTAAAGAGCATTCCTATAAATGAATCCATTTTCCCTCTATCTGATGTGTTATTTGCTTTTAAAACTGAACTTCCATTCTGCCTTTTCAGAGTTTCTTTGTTTTAAGAAGTATGTCTACCTTCAAATAATGAAGATATAATATAAAATGACTTTCCTGTCTGAAGCAGGAAGACTCAAAATGAGACAGACAATCTGGAGTTTCCCCTGAAATGTGAAGTGAACCTTTCTTGGGTTCTTTGTGGAAACCTGTTATTTAACATGAGAACTGTTTCTCATGTTTGTCTTTGCCCAGACTTTGTATGACACAGGGCTACAGAGATGATTTGGTGTAATGAGGATATGCTGTGTTGAATAAGTTAGAAAAAAATGTGTCAAATTTGTAAGGAATAAATGTACTCACTCTTTCTTTGAGGCATGTAGTTCTTTAATTTACTACTTTCAGGAGAAAAGAAATCTGCAATGATACAAAGGTTTTCTTTGTAAATAACAAGACTTTTAAATAGTATTCCTAGGAGGATATGTATTAAATGCTAAAAGAATACCAATGACTATTCAGTGTCAAAGAATTGAAATGCAGATCTCTGAATCTTAATGGAAATTGAGTTTATTCAGTGTTGTTTTTACTTATCCCAATTCTAACATTTTTAAAACATAAATCTATCATCTATTTTATTTAAGTGAGAGAGAAAATTGAATAAAATTCTAACAACCTGAGATATAGTTAGGTAAGCTTGATGAGCTTTGAAATCTGACTAATATCTTAATATGGAAAATAAAAGAACACACATAATATAAGTTAGGACTTGGAAAATGTCTTTGATGAGTTTAAAACCCACTACATTTCTGATTGTTATATATATATATATATATATATATATATATATATATATATATCTCCTGGGAGTCATGCTTATTGACAAGTGACCAAACTCAGCATTTTGTCACTAAAATGCATTTGTAATAAACAAAGGTTTTCCATGTAAAACAGCTTTTTTCCAGACTTAAATATAATATAAATTATTTTTAAAACTCCATTTTCCATATGAGACATTAGGATTACAAAATTGTAAGTATCAAAATTTGAGGTCTCAAGGCTAGTCCCTTTATTTTATAAATGAGGGAAATGGAGACACAGTAAGCAAACATCTGAGGTTGGATCTGGATTCAAGGTTTGCTGATTTCAAGTCCACTACTTTATCAACTATATCATAATACCTCCAAAAAGAAATGGCTGAAAATGAAAGATGATTTCCCTGACCAAGAAAAACACTGGGATTTCATTGTCCCCAATACTTGAAATAGGTTTATTTTTGAAATCCTAAATATGTCTAAATTACTCACCAATAATGTAACTTTTCATGCTTGAATGGATTTGAAATCTTATCAATCAACAAACATTAAGTGCTATGTGCCACATGTGCCACCCAAATAGGTCTTTGATTCTCCATACTTCTTGTTCAGATTCTCCATAAATCACTCACATGAGAGTATACCCAATATGTATTAGGCCTTCTAAATTTTTGGATATTATGTGCATAATGATGTATAGTTTGCATGAATCATTTATTCTAAAACCCCTACTACATATTCAGTCTATTTTCTTTTTCTATTTGTACATATCTGTTAATATTCTTTATGCTACTTCTTCCATGTAATTTTCCATTATTAATATGGTATCATGAATCAGAATATCTGGAGTACTTGCATGTTTATTAGGAATCTCTCAACTATTTGCTCTGTACACTGGCCCTCTCACTGCTGCTCCCTGTTTGGAGCTGTATCAGTTGAAGGTGATCATATCATCTCCTCTGTTCTGTCTTCAAAAGAGTCATGAGCATTGAGCCTCTTTTGGTTAGTAGGGTTGAGGAAAAGATGTCCTGATTCAATTCAGGTGCATTTACCTCTTTTTAATATATATCTTTTCAGTAAATGCCCATTCTAATGATAGGCATTGTAAAAAACTTTAGAATTATTGGACCAAACTTTTTTAGACCTGGGTCTTTACAAATGAGGAAATGGATATAATATTAGTCACATGACTTGACCAAGGTCTAAGGCAAGATACGAGGTCATGTTTGCCTGAATTAATACTATTGACTCCAGATCTAGCACTCTTTCTACTATGTCACACATTTATATCATGCATTAAAAATAGAAAAGCTGGGGCGAAGCCAAGATGGTGAGAGGAGAGGATTTTCTTTGAGGCACTCTCTCATGAAACTTATAAACTAAGGACTCTAAATTTTCAAGAGACAGAACCCATAAAGGGACCCAGTGAGGCAGTTCTCCTACTCAAGGTAACCTGGAAAAAAGCAGAAAGGCTCTACTCCCTGGGATTGGCCCACCCCCCCATAGAACAGCAGGGTCAAACCCCCCTCAACCACATGGCTGAGCGGGGCACTTATGGTCATTCACAGACCAGGAGGGAGGACAGAGTCTCACACACTGAGATCCTTGTGGGAGTGTCCCAAATGCTCAGGAAGCACCCCAAATCCAGGCTCAGGCTGGGAAAATGAGCAAGCAGAGAAAAAAGAGGAACACCATTGAGAGCTACTTTGCCTGTGAGCCCAAGAAGGATGAAAACACTCAGTCTGAAGATGAGGAAGCATAAGATCCTGCATCTAAAGACTCCAAGAAAAACAGGAACTGGGATCAGGCTATGAGAGAGTTCAAAAAAAGACTGAAAATCAAATGAGGGAGATAGAAGAAAAACTATAAATAAAGATGACTTTTTTCTTGATTCACAGTACCTCATCACATTATTGGTGGTAGTTCCAAAGTTAAACCACAATGACTGGGTTAAACAATATGAAACATTGGCTGAGATGGTAGTTCCAAGGTCTAGCAAAGTTCTTTCAGAGGACCAGGATAGTTACCTGTGCAACGTTACCTTGTTTAGAAAGGCAGTGGATGACTTCAGACACAAAGCCAGAGAGAACAAGTTCATCGTCTGTGATTTTCAGTATAATGAAGAGGACATGAAAGCAGAAAAAGAGATGACTAGGCTCTCTACTGACAAGAAAAAAGCAATTTGCTCCCAAGGATATTCTGGCTTTAAATCTCAGTCAACAAGAATATTATCTCTATGTGTACTACAAGATTGATTGCAATCTCTTGGAATTTAAGTAAAAATGGTCCAGTACTGACAATCCTAGCCTAGTGTTGGTGTATATGAACAGAAAGGAGTTTGAAGTATGCCTATACTTTTAACTCTATTAATACAATGCTTGCTTCTTGTCCCTTTCCTTAGATGAATTTTCCCATAGTGGTCCTTCTCTTGATATTTTCTTTTCAAAGAAGAGTATATGTATTGTTGCTTTTTATTGATCAGGTCTGTAAATGTGTACTGAAAAAAACTCAGTGTTTTTTTTATAAACAGATTAGTATATTTAAAAAGCTTTTTCTTCATTGATGTAGTGATATGCATTCAGTAAATTCATTACTATAGTTCGAGACCTTGGTTTACAAGGAAAATGTGTAAACATTTGTACCATTTTGGTTCCTTGTATTTAGTAGCTATAACTGTTAAATGGTTATTAAATTGTGATGTAAAAAAAGTGACAATATTCAGGTATGTGTTTTCTGAATATTTCCAATAAAAATCTATGAGCACTGCCAAAACCCACAGGCAAGAATAAAATTACCTGTGCAAAGGTGTGTGGTGGTGTGCATAACTTCTTCAAATGTTGATCGGAGAGTTCATTAACTAAGATCACTGCTGACTAGCTGCTGCTGTACTACTTTAACGTATTTGTTACATGCTGCAAGGCGCAAGCTGCCTTTCCTTCAATTTGTGTTTGCTTTCCACAGATGATCTTACTGTGCCAAAATTGCCTCATTAAATGCAGTGTGATTTTGAAGTTCATTTTTCAAAACATATGGGTGTTTATATCTGGTCACCAAACCTCTGGTATTCTTAAATGATTGAGAAGTAGGTCTAATTTTGAATAAAGTCCAGCAAAACTAAAAAAAAAAATATTGGAATACATGAAAGTCATGACCAGGAAATGAGCCTTGACATCATTTTCAAAGAATTATTACAGGAAAATTGCCCTGATATCATAGAAGCAGAGGGAAAAATAGAAATGGAGAGAATCCACCCATCTCCCGGAGAAAGAGATCCAAAAAAAAAAACAACCTCCAGGAATATTACAGTCAAATTCCAGAACTCCCAAGTCAAAAAGAAAATATTACAAGCAGCCAGTAGGACACAATTCAAATACCATGGGGCTGCAATCAGGATCTCACAGGACTTAGCAGCAACTTCATTAAAAGCTCATAGGGCTTGGAATATAATATGCAGGAAGGCAAAAGAGCTTAGAATGCAACAAAGAATCAACTACCCAGCAAAGCTAAATCTCCTCTTCCAGGGGAAAAGATGGACTTTCAGTTAACCAGGGGAATTTCAAATGTTCTTGTTGGAATGGCCAGACCTGAACAGAAGGTTTGATTTTCAGATACAGGACTCAGGTGAAGCATGGATATTGGAGGAGTGGCGGGGGGGGAAGCATGAGGGACTCAATGATGATGAACTGCATGTATTCCTGTATAGGAAAAATGACACTGATAATACTCATATGAACTTTCTCAATTAACAGAGCAGGTAGAAGGAGCTTTTATAGATGAAGCATAAGAGAGAGCTGAATTTGAAGATAAAATATGTTGTAAAAATGGAGTCAATAGAAAAAAGGGAAATATAATGGGAGAAAGAAAAAAAGAGAGGGGGGAAATAGGCAAAGATATTTCATATAAGATTTTTCTTTATTACAGTGAGCTATTGCAATGATATGGAAGGGGGAAGGCAAGGGGGAATGAGAGAATCTTCGCTCTCATCAGAGGTCATTAGGAGAGGAAACAGCATATATACTCAATGGGGTATAGACATGTGGAGTAAGATGGATGGGGGGACAGGGGGAAGGGGGGGTTGTGAATGATGGCAAAGAGTTTGGACCATGGGGGGAGAGTGTTCAGATATAACACGTTTTCTTTTTTTACTTCTTGCAAGGGGCTGGTGTTGGATGGTCTGTCTGGGAACATAGGGCCAGATGCTGGGCCTAAGGGGAGGTATGGGGGCTCGGGGCCCCTTGGCCTCAGGGGCAGGGTTTCTGTCTGCTGTGCCACTCAGCTACTCTACAGCAGAGTCAGAGTGAAAAGAGAGACAATATATAGTACATGGTAGTGGAGAAATACGAAAGGAGGGAGTTGGAATCAGCAAAGGCAATGGTGGAAAAATATGCAAGTAACATTTGTGATGGTGTATTGTGATTTCAATGAGGTTCAGATTCGTTCCTGTAATTGATGCTCTCACACAGTTGAAAATGAAAGCATTTTAATAATGCAAAGAATAGATTGCTTATAATAATATTCTATATAGCAAATAATATATGTATATATATATATGAGAGAAAGGATTATTAATACTTTAACAACAGTAGAAGAGAAAGATAAAGAAAACATCACCAGTTCGGGGGAGCACCAACTCTTAATTGCTTTGGCTGGATAATTGCAGTTCAAAAGCCATGAGTTCTGAATGGTACAGCCACAGGCAGAATGTATTTTCCATGGGTGGGATCCCCTTTCTTCTGCTTCCTCTCCTTCTTCTGAATGATTGGAGTTTTAGGATATTTATTAGGGGAGAACAAAGGTTTGTTTCCAAATTCAATTGGAAAGGATCCCAGAGTTCTTATCATGAACATAAGAAGTCAGTTAAGTGTTATGACATTAGGAAGATGTCATATGGGGTCACAAGACACAACATAATTAAGATCAGTACTGTGAGAATAGCCAGTTCTTTTCAGTACTGTTTATGCTCCAAGGAATGTGTAGCTCCTGGGACTCTAAGAACACAGTCAAATCACATAGGACATGTTCCAGGGGGAAGGACACATTCTCATGCAGGCTCGAGTGAACTTAAACATATAAGAATTTCATTTTCTTATAAATTTGGCCTCAAGGTCACGAGAAATGTATGAGGACAGGTCTATAGGAGAAAACTGATTATAACAATTGCAAATGCCTAATAATAGGAAGAAAATCATTAGCAATAATATAGGAATAGCTAAACTGCTAAAACATGTAGTATAAATAAGTATAGGGAAAAGGTAACAATTTGGGTACCCAAGTCAAATTCTTAATAACATTTGTATCAGGGGAAAAGTAAAAATTGGCACACTGCCAGAGCAAATTCTTAATAACATCTGTATCAGGGGTAAAGCAAAAATCGTCACAATTCTTAATAACATCTGTATCAGTGCAAGAGCAAAAACAAATCATCACTCCAACAGTGGAGATATGTACTTCATCCACTTGGTCAGAGTAAAAATCATCACCCTGCCAGTGTAGGAAAGAGATGTTAGCAAGACATCCAGAAAAAGGGGGTTTCTGTGAGACAGAGGCTAAATCAGTACTATTATTAGAGGTTAAACAAATGTTTTGGGAAGATACTTGATATAACGTTAAAAAGTTAGAAAGGATATTCAGTTAAGTCAAATAAGTTAGAGGAGTGTGAGAGAAGGCAGGGCTCCATCTGCCGGCTCATCATCCCACACAAAATACCAGTCCTATAAAGTATGAGTTACATTGCCTTCATCTACATAGTTGCTATATACATGTGGCAAAGCAAAATAATCATGTAACACAAAAGGAATCACATGGAATTGACACATAACTTTCCATAAACAGACTTGATGATATACTACAGTCCCTCAACACCAAAGGGGAGTACATCGAGCTCGTTCAGGTTTGTTTGTTTCCAATAGTTAAGCAATCTAGGGAGTACACTGTCCCAAATATGGGTATCTCCTTCTTATAAGAACCTTTGAGGATTCTCTTTTTGTATTAAAGTGTACATATTTTGTAAAGAACATTTGGTCCATTTAAACACGGCACTTATCTGGGTATCCATCTATATATTAGCTAGAATGCTACCATTAAAAACTCGTGAGAATTGGCCTCTGTATTTTAGAGTACGTTGGTGTGGCAGGATCATCACGGGCCACCAATTAGCATTAATTGTTAAAGCTTGAGATACATCTTGTCCAACACTGCACAGTCTCCTGGCCAAGGTCTAAAGATCTATAGAATTTACTATACCCTAACCTGTTCCAGTTCCACCAAATAGAGTGTCATACCAGGATCTTTTAAATCTAGTACAGGGCAATAAAGGTGGGAAGAACACATTAGAATAAATTACAGTTTTGTGCTGAGCAATAGATACATTTACACAAGATTTAGGAACTCGTACTACTGAAGGAGGATGCTGGTAGTCTCCGGTAACAACAATATATATATATATATATATAGTATCCATGTAATTCAGGTAACTATAGTGGAAGCATTAGAGCAGACTAAATACTGGTATCTATTTTCATTAGTATCATTAGTTTCCGTAGTAACATTAGTAACAGAGTTATCTATATTCCACTGTGTACAATTCCTAATTATTTCTTGTTCCATTGTTGATGGACAACTTTCAATTAATCTGTTACACTGTGACGCCAGGGTTGCAAATAGAAGAGGTGTAATACAACATGAAATGTTCTCTAAAGGAAAGATAGTAAAACTTAAGTTCACAGAAGAAGGCCCTTTCAGGATATAGGACAAATGAGTCTGATAAAATGTAGCATTAGTGACAGTCCAATTAGCAATGTTACAAAAGTTGAATGCAGGGCAGGTGTAATTTCCCTGTTCTGAAGGGTCAATAGCCGACCAACAATACAATTGGATCTTGTCCCCGGAGAATCTCCAATGGGCTCCCCCAATTTTTTAATCTTTCTTTTAACAGGCCATTCATCCTTTCAATGAGGTCTGCCGCCTGTGGATAGTAAGGGATATGATATATCCATTCAATATTATTATATTCACAATATGCATCAATTTCCTTTTCCTTTAAATGAGTTCCATTGTCACTTTGAATTTGTATAGGGGTTCCATAGTATAAGGAAATAATATCAATAGTCTTCAAGTATTCTTTTGGGTTGCCCGTCTATATGGGCAAGCAATCAGTATTCCTGAATAAGTGTCTACACAAGTACAAGCATATTGGCACCCTTGATTTAGAGGTAATGGGCCCATATAATCAATCTGCCAAATTTGGGCAGGCAAAGTGCCTCTAGCCAATACTCCAGTTACAGTTCAAGGTATGGAGCGCTGACTGAAGAGCTGGCATTGGAGGCATTCCTGAGTTATCTGTTTAAAAATATCTAAGGGAATATTAATTCCTCTAGCCAATGCCCACCTGTAAGATGCAAGAGCGCCAAGACTGCCTGCAATGATGTGAATCCATTTTCCTAGCATCAAATCATCCCTATTCTCCAGGGGCATCATTTGCAGGGATTTTCCTTCTACTTTTGAGAGTTCATCAGCTTGGGCATTATACTCACGTTCCACTGAATTAGCTTTCACATGGGCATATACATGAAACACAGACACATTAGTATACTGGACCCAAATACATTTATCTTTCCATATTTCATAAGCTCAAACTTTTTTCCCATAAAAATCCCAGTGTTTTTGCATGCCACATGATCATCTAAGCGGTTAGGCCATTTGCCACTACCCAGGTGTCTGTAAAAGAAATAAATATGACATCGTCTCCCCTTCTCTTGTTTCAATACCTGACATACAGCCATCAGTTTTGTCCACTGACTGCTTTCCTGTTCTTTCTAAAATAATATTTGTTACAGCCTTCTAATACATAATTTTTCCTAAATATCTAGCAGAGCCATTCAGTAAACCAAGTGTTTTTCTTTTATTCAGGACTCAAGGTATGATATCCTTGATTCCATTTGACTGGTGAAACTGCCTTCTGTGGGGGAGTGGTCAATGGAGACTGCCCTGAGGTTAATTCAGATACTTTCTCAGGCAGGGGAGAGATACCAGATTCTCCTGGTTTAGTTCTGTTCTGTATGTACCATTTCCATTTAATTATGCTGGACTTCTGTGCATGTCCTATATTATGAGAGATCAGATTCTCCATTTATCCAACTCATCATACTTATTTGGGGCCTTAACAGAGCTGCATGATTTAAAGGGAGCTGTTCAGTTTCTACTAATGTCCAATATGCAGCTAGCAATTGTTCAAAAGGAGTATGGTTCTTTCCCACAGGTTGCAGTCTAATAAAAATTTTTTAAATGCTCCAATCACTTTTAAGAACACATCTCAATTTAGTACAAATCTGGGTTGCCAGTCCCAGAAGAAATTCCTAACTTATTAGGTGATTCATAGTTCTCTATGTTCTTTTCTACTTAATAGTGTTTTAAAATCAATTTTCAAAATTTCCAAAACCAATATCTTATTTATACAAAGTCAAACTTGCTCATACCATCATTCTACATGCTTTAGCTTCCATAAATTAAAAAGAACCCAACCTTCTCTATGCCTCTTCATTTTCTTTGCACCCCTTTTCATTATTCTCTTTACAGGTGCTTAAATACAGTATTCAGATTGCACAACTTGCATTTTCTCTTAACATACTATTTAAGCATATTTCAGACTTTATTCACCCCTCCTTTCTTCTTTTATTTTAACACATACTTTATTTCGAGATATACTGTTCATGACCACATCCAAAGATTTATTTAAAACCTTACTTTTGCAGCTAAATAGGCATAGTTCTATTTACAAGTTCTTGGGCAAGATTTTTCAATGTCCCTAATTCTATTGTATACTTAAAATTTTAGACATTGTAATGGTCTTTGTACTTTTGCAAGAATAATTTCTCATCAAGTAAATTGAGAGTCATCCCCCTTAAAATGTACAAATATGTACTCTGGGAGAAAAGGAATAATCATCACTGAGTACTCCTTTTTCGGGTAATTGACTTAACTCATCATTATTTTTACTTGTTTTACCTACATTTCTTTTCCTCCCAAGCTTGTAATTTTAACAGACATTCCATTTCTAAATATACTAGGATTGCCATCCATCAGAGATGTCTTGCCCCAATTTCAAAACAAAACAAAACAAAACAAAGAAGCAAACAAACTTTAGTAACAGTTGTATATCCACTTTTCCAATGTATAATTAATCTTATGAGAGACTAATAGTTCCTCTGTCTGATCTCCCTTACTGGGGTTTGGTCCCTATCTACTATTCCTCTTTAAAATGTTCTAATGAGGGATATACAAGGAGAGAAGAGGAGGGCAGGGAGGATGGAACAGTAGGCTCCAAATTCAAGGCAGAAACCCTTCCTTTATCTTCCACCTTTTTACAGTATCATTGATGCATTTCAAAAGTACTAATGCCATCTATCTCTTCCCTTCCTACTCATGCTTTGAGCAAGACAGAGAACATTTCTTTACAGGACACAAGAACATTTGATGTGCGATTCCTAGGTTTATTCCATTCTCTGGGAGCAGACTCTCCTACATCTTTAAATTCTCCTAAATCTCCCAGCTGAGATAATTTATCTATCACTTATCTCAGAGATTCTCCTAAAATAAAATTTTGACACTGTAACATAAACATTCACCCCTGTAGGTCAATCAATTCTTTTTTCCATTTGAATTTTCTCTTCCTCTTTCTTATCCAAAGTGTGACATACCTTCTGATACAAGGTTAAAAGAGCCCATCCCCTTCTGCAAATACCATTTATCTCCTTTCCCTTTTCTATGGTAATTTTACTTAAGCACTCAGGAAGTTGGGGAGGCTTTCCATCCCTAAAGCACCAGCCAGTATTTTCAGCCCAGACCTTTGCTAAAGCAGCAAAGGGGAGGGTCTTCCCATCTGGTTACTTCAAGAGGGCTGGGAACTCTGCTGTTTTCTTAAATAGAGGCATTTACACAATGAATCCTGTTCCTGATGCCATTTAATGTATTGTGATTTTAATGAGGTTCAGGTTCCTTCCTGTAAATGACACTCTCACACAGCTAAAAATGAAAGTCTTTTAAGAATCCAAGGAATAGGTGTAGCTGGGTGGCATAGTGGGTAAAGAACCAGCCTTGGAGTCAGGAGTACCTGGGTTCAAATCCGGTCTCACACACTTAATAATGACCTAGCTGTGTGGTCTTGGGCAAGCCACTTAAACCCATTTGCCTTGCAAAAAAACCCTAAAAAAATAATGCAAGGAATAGATTGTTTACAATAATATTCTATATAGCAAATTATATATATATATATATATATATATATATATATGTATGTATGTATATACATATGTATATATGTGGTCAAATCACATAGGACATGTTCCAGGGGGGAAGGACACATTCTCATACAGGCTCGAGTGAACTTACTCATTTAAGAATTACATTTTCTTATACAGATGGACTTATCATAAAGAATGTGATCCACCCACAACGGATTTGGTGGTGTTAGAACACAGACTGAAGCACATTTATTATTATTATTATTATTATTATTATTATTATTATTATTATTATTATTATTATTATTGTTGTTGTTGTTGTTGTTGTTGTTATTATTATTATTATTTGGAGGGGTGCAGGGCAAATGTGGCTCGGTGGCCTGCCTGGGGCCACATAGCAAGGTGATCACTGGGTGTCTGAGGCTGGATTTGCACCTGGGTGCTCCTGGCTCAAGGGCCAGTGCTCTGTCTGCCACCCAGCCTCCCTTACTACTATTACTATTTTATTTTATTTTGGGTGGTTTTTTTTCTTATTTTGGTTTTTGCAGGGCAGTGGAGTTGGGGTGCCGTGGTGCCGTGCATGTCACACAGCTGGCTGATTGTGTGTATGAGGCCAGATTTGAGCTTGGGTGCTCCTGGTTCCAGGGCTGGTGCTCTGTCCACTGTGCCACCTGGCTATACCTACAATTATTACTATTATTTTTTAATTTTCATTTTAAATTTTTTTCTCTCCCTTTACTTAATTGCTTAGGCGAGTCTATATTTGGGGGGAGGGGGTATTTTGTTTACTCATAAACAAGAATATTTTATTAATGCATAAATAACATTATTTGTACAAAATGAGAATAAATAAATATTAAATCAAAAATTGCAAAGCTATTTCCTCACAACAATCCTAAATCTTCTTAGGAAGTTTGGTAGGATATTTTACAATACCCTGAAAATCTAATATAGCCTCTACATATGTAATCAAGTTAAATATAGATCTATACTGAACATGTTGTAGAGAAAAATCAGATCCAAATGGATGAAAGCATTCCTAATCTACTGATGTATTTTAAACATGGTCCCATACTCCCTTCATGTTGCACTGCAACCCTCCTTAAGTAAAATGTCATTATGTTTTTCTTTTTTCTTTTATAAAGGAAAGATTTTATTTATTTTGATTTTTACAGGCTTTCCCCCAAATCTTACTTCCCTCCCCCCTCAGAAGGCATTCTGTTAGTCATTATGTTGTTTCCTTGGTATACATTGATCTCAGTTGAATTGATGAGAAAGAAATCATATTCTTAAGGAAGAAAAATAAAGTATAAAAGACAGCAGCATTACATAATAAGATAACAGGGTGTTTTCCCCTAAATTGAAGGTAATAGTCTTTGGTCTTTGTTCAAACTCCATGATTCTTTCTCTGCATACAGATGAATCACAAATACCTCAAAATTGTCCCTGGTTGTTGCATTGAAGGGATCAGTAAGTACATCAAGTTTGATCATCACCCCCATGTTGCTGTTAGGGTATACAACGTTTTTTCTGGTTCTGCTCATCTCACTCAGCATCAGTTCATGCAAATTCTCAGGAGTTTTTTTTTTTTAATCTTCCCCCTAAAATGTCATTATGTATAGAGATTCTAAGTACTGGGACATTCCAAAGGTTTTTCTTAAAAACTTTAGAATTGTATACATGGCATTGTAGACACTGACAGAGGATCTCCCTGCATGGCATGTTCTCATCAGAAGGGGTGCTGCACTCTTATGAGCAAGGTAGAACTGAAGTAGCTCAAAGGAAATGTGAGATATATAAATAAAGGCAAATATTTGTGCTCTGTGTAAGAGCATTCTGAGCTCCTACTGGCCTGATGAGCCACAGTTGGAAATTGTATAATTTATCTCAAACACAGAGTTGTCATTTTGGACTTGAAGGACAAGAACCAACTATACCCATATCCTCTAAGTAATACCTTCAAGTATAATCAATTATAGTATATTATAGAATATATTGTAATAGTTAAAAAACTATCAAAGGAGACATATGATACTCAAGAGTTACAAGTGTTATCTTCCTTGTACAGATATACAGTTTAATGTTCTTGACAAATGTTTGTCCCCCCACCATCACCAATCCATTAACCTTTTAATGCATTTCTCTTCAGTCTTGCATTTGAAAGTCAAATTTTCTGTTAAGTTCTGATCTTTTTATCAGAAAATCTTGTAAGTCCTCTATTTCCTTGAACTTTATCTTTTCCCCCAACAAAATATGTTGAATTTTTCAGAGTAGTTAATTCTTGGTTGTACTCCAAAGTCCTTTAATCTTGGAAATTTATTCCAGGCCCTTTCTTTTTCCAGTTCAACAATTTCATTTCTTTTGATGAATTACATTCTTTTCCCAATTAGCTATTTTTACTTTTAAAGGAGTTGATTTATATGGTGGTTTTTTTTCCACTTCTTTTTTCCATTTTTCTTCTTCCTCTCTTTGTTTTTTTAAAGTTTTTTAAAACACTTCCATGATACTTTGGATTTTAGTCTATTTTTTTATCTCCTTTGAGATTTCCCATGTAGGTAATTTGCCACTGTTTTTTTCTTCCAAAATGGCATTTTCATCATCTCTAGGAGCTTCGCATGTTTCATGGTTCATGCTCTTCATCTTTTTGCTCATTTAGATGGCTAAACTCTGCTCCTGGGATAGCGAGTATATTCCTGAGCTTTTTGGGTTTGGGCTGGGATTTGGTCACTCGTTTATTGCTTTCCAAAGTGTTTCCTACACAGTCCAGATTTTGCCTATGAAGAAGCTTGTTTTCCCCTTGTTTTCTAGGCTTTGCCTATGTAGTGGCTTGTTCCCTACCTAGTCCTGCTGATGCTCCTGTGTTCCCAGGGTTCAGATTGTGACTGGAACTGGGATCTTTCCTGCTGTCCAGCTAACAGAAAATGGGCTGTGCTCTGTTTCAAAGTCTCCTGCTGGTTTTCCAACTCTTTGCCTAGTTGGGCTCTCCTTTCCCTTTGTCCCAGAAGAGACAGTCCTCCACTGAAGATCTTCCATATCTAAAATTGCGAATCTGTTTTGCTCTTCTTTTGGAGCTGGGGTCTGTGACTTTAATGTCTGTGTAGAAGTTTCATTTAACATTGTATAGGGAAAAGCTCTGGGAGGATACTAGCTTCCTATTACCATCTTGCTTCCACTACAAGAATGAATAAGGTGAATTCACCAGCACTGAAAATGAAATTAATAGTATTAATTTGGAGCCGCCATTTGGCCCAACTTCATGGCAACAATTTTGACAACTTGAGGGAAATAGTTAAATGTGTGTATGTGTGCGTCTGCGTGTGTGTGTGTGTGTGTGTGTGTATACATATATGTGTGTGTGAGTATTGAAGATAAGCATTTATTTTTTTCTTTAATTTATTTACACTTTACTAAAATATTCCTGTTTAAGAGTAAACATAGTACCGCTCCCCCATAAAAATCTAAAACTCCATGAGAAATAAAGTAAAAAAAAGGGAAAAAATATGTTTCCGTCTGTGTTCTGATACCATCAGCTATGTCTTAACTGGATGACATTCTATATGATAAGTCCATCATAGTCGTTACTTCCATATTTTTCCATAGTTTCTGTTGCTTATTCTAATTCCCTCCATCCATTCCTCCCCACTAACATCTATCATATTTTCTCTCCTTTCACTCTGTCCCTCTTTGAAAATGTGCTGTGGGGCCAATGAGTGGCATAACAGAGTACCAGCCCTGGGGGCCAAGAGGCCCCAAGCCCACATCCCACCCCAGAGACCCAACAACTACCTGGTCCAAGGCAGGCCACATAATTCCACTGCCTTGCAAAAAGTAAAAAAGAAAATGTATTATATCTGACTATCCTCTTCTATGATCTACCCTCTCCTCTATCACCCACATCTCCTCCTCTCCACATCCCCCTTCTCTCCTTTTTCCTCTAGATGTCTTTACCCTATTGTCTATACAGTTTCCCCTCTGAGCCATTTCTGATGAGAATGAAGGCTTCCTTATTCTCCCTGGCCTCCCCCCTTCCATACCATTGTAAAAGTTACATGAAATATCTTTTATATGAAATATATTAGCCTATTCTACCTCTCCTTTCTCTTATGCTTACTTTCAATAACTGACTCCATTTTTACAATATATTATATCTTCAAATTCAGCTCTCTCCTGTCCTTCATCTATAAAATCTCCTTCTTCCTGCTCTATTAAATGAGAAGGTTCTTATGAGTATTATCAGTATCACCTCTCCATGCAGGAATACTTGCAGTTCATCATCAAGTCCCTCAAATTTTACCCTTCTCCTCTGCTCTCTATGCTTCACCTAAGTACTGTACTTGAAGGTCAAACTTTCCATTCACCTCTGGTTGTTTCAGCAGGAACATTTGAAAATCCCCTTTTTCATTGAATGTCCATCTTTTCCCCTGGAAGAGTATGCTCAGTTGTGCTAGGTAGTTGATTCTTGGTTGCACTTCAAGCTCTTTTGCCTTCTGGAATATTATATTCCATGCACTACGAGCCATTAATGTGGATGCTGATAAGTTCTGTGTTATCCTGACTGCTGCTCCATGATATTTGAATTTTGTCCTTCTGCTATTGGATATCAGGGCAATTTTGCTGTAGAAATTCTTTAACAATGAGTTCAATGCTCTTTTCTTGAGCATGACTTTCATGTATCCCAATAATTTTTAAATAATCTTTCCTGAATTTATTTTCCAGATAAGTTGTTTTTTTCAAGGAGATATTTCACATTTTCTTGTAATTTGTTGTACTTTTGGTGTTGAACTATTGCATCTTGATTTCTCACAAAGTCATCAGCTTCCTTTAGCTCCATTCTACATCTGAAAGATTTGTTTTCCTCAGAGAGCTTTCTTATCTCTTTTTCCATCTGGCCAATTCTGCTTTTTAAAGTCTTCTCCTCAATAAGTTTTTGAACTCTTTTATACATTTGGCCAATGCTGGTTTTTAACATGTTATTTTCTTCAGCATATTTTGGATCTCTTTGATTAAGCTGCTGATTTCATTTTCATGTTTTCCCAGCATCTCTCTCATTTCTTTTCCAATTTTTTCTGCTATCACCCTTACTTGATTTTCAAAATCTTTTTTGAGCTCTGTCATACCCTGAGCCCACCTTATACATTTCTTGGAATCTTTAGCAGAAGCTTGGACTTTTTCATCTTCAGATTGAGTATTTTGGTCCTCCATGGGACCAAAGTAATTGTCTATGGACAGGTTCCTTTTTTCTGTTTACTCATTTCCCCAGCCTGTGCCTAATTTGGGGGTGCTTTCTGAGCTTTTGTATATTATTGGGACACCTCCCCTCTTGCAAGGACCTCAGTGTGTGAGAATGATTGCTCTCCTGTTCTGTGAATGACCAAAAGCTTACCCCTCTGCCACGGGGCTGTTGGTGGTGATCCCTATTCTATGGGGGACCTAGACTGCAACCAGGGTCTGAATGTGGTCAAAGCCCCAGGATCTTGCTCCAGGGACAGAGGACAGACCTTGGCAATCTTCTTCCACTCCCTTACATTTGTTGGGCTGAGTTTTCAGGGCACAGCTGCCTGGAGGCTCCTTCTTGACAGCTCCACAGGCTTGCTTCCTTTTCCTGGATCTGGGCTGCTGTGGCTGTGTTCAGTTCCTCTATGCTCTGAGGGACTAGGCTTCGCACTCACTCTGGCAGAGGTCTCCCAGTTGATCTTCCAAGTTGTGCTTAGTGCTCCCTGGAGTGCAGGTGAGCAGCAGAAGGGATAGAGCTCACAGGCAAAAGCCTGACACCTGGAAAATAAAAGATATTTGTCTCCTGTCCCTCTTAAGTCAATACTCTTTATGAAATTCTTTCACTATTCCAACTCTAGCTCACCATGTCGGTCCCATAATCTTATCGTTTGCAAGGTCAGGGCTAGGGGAAAAAATAGAAGAGTCAAAGAAAATCTAGTGAACCTAGCAGAAATCTAGCCAGTTGACTCCAGGCTAGACCCTGCACATGGGGAGCCCCCACCAAGTTTACAAAAATTCTCTGTGGAGAATCCCTCCAAAGATGGCCATAAGTATAATAATGTTATCCAGTATTTATAGAGTGCTTGCCACGTAGGAGACCCTATGATCAGCATTAAAAAATACCTGCTAAGGTCCTTTCAAGCACCCTGGGATTTACAGTTATTTATCCCTGTTGTAGAGGTAAAGTGGCTGAGGCCAGTAAATGAAATGACTTGTCCAGAGTCACACAGCTTGTAAGCACCTGCGCCTGGGCTAGAACCAAGGTGTTCCTGAGTCCTGGACCCGCACTCAATGCCCTGCATCACTGGAGAAGCTGGAAGCCTTTGTGCTAGGCGTCCATGCCCCTCGGGGCCATAAGAACCCGAGAGCATGTCTGGCAGAGAAGAAAGAAGCAGCGGTGGGGGCATGTTTTGCCAGGGTGCCAAAGGTCAGTGAGTGAGGCTAAGCACAATGGGACTTTAGAAGAATCTAAAGGTTTGTAGGATTTAGTTTTTAAGTTTAACAATGCCTGACAATTAAAGTATTTTGGATAATGTTGTATTATTCATAGCAGTTAAAATTTAAACAAAAATTTCAGAGGACATTTTATATTTTTCTTCCATTGTTTTTAGGAGGAATCAATAAAAAAAAAGAAAATGTTTTAATTAAAATTGGTCTTAGAGAAGTCACACCAAGTGATGCAGCTCCAAGCAGTTCCATTGGGCCTCATTCTCAGAGTCCATTTATGGAAGGTGCTACTGGCCAGGGAAAGTTATTATTTAGACATGGCTCATGATGTCATGATTGCAGATAATTCTGAATGGGGAAATTTCTATTGATTCAGAATGGCACTTGTTTTACAGTTTCTAGTCTTACTGAATACCCTGGGGCAGTTCAGTGTCTTCCACAACGAATATATTGGAATTGGTACTTGGAAATTGCTATACTGCTCCCAAATCTATTATGACATGGAATCCCTCAAGTTGAAGATGCTGCTTACAGAATTTTCTGTTTGTAAAATGACACTTAAGATTAATTTTTCAATTGGTATTTTATATTTCCAATTTCATGAAATGAATGTTTTTCAGTCTTTTCACACAGATATTTGCATATTTTTAAACTACTTAATTCCCTGCAACCTTCTATCACATCAACTTCTTTCAATAATGAACAGTGAGGTGTGAATTGTAATGCTCACCTTCATGTTTAAGGATAAATGTATATATTTCATGTTCCTCACTTATGAAGTATGTTGAATATAAACATTTTTGTTCCTCTTTTCCAAAAATGTTAAGCATACAATAATAAGAAAATTGTTATATAGCCTTGTATAAAATTGCCACTTAGCCCCTCACTTTCAAAATATATTTATTTGTCCATGATTCCTAAATCCAAAAGGTCCTCTCAATCTCTTCTTGTCTCCTGGAATTTTGTGGAGGTTATTTTTGCTGGAGCTGTGATGAATCAGCATATTTGTACAATTTTTCCTCTTCTCAGCAGCCCATCAACAATTAATATGATCTTTTTTTCTATATTTGATTTCTATGATGTCAGCATGTGGATTGGAAGGAGGAAAGGATTCAAAACCATCTTTGATGAAAATGCTATGTTCTATTGCTGTTTTCAAACTTCCAAATGCATTGCTGCTTTTAAAATTACATTTATGATTTATTTACTAGTCGTGGTATTTGCCGAGGTTGAATTAGAAGGAAAATTTTAGAGATGGAAGGGCCCTTAAAACATTCTAGTCTGACTATTGATTTAAAACATGAGAAACTCATCCCCAGAGAAGTTAAGCAACTTGCTTCTGAATTCATAACTAATCTATGGAAAAATAGAATTGCATCCTTCATTCTCTTGCCATGCGTGTCCCACCCTACACAACGTATGATTCATTCAACATGTCATTCATCCATTCAATCAATCATTCAATGAATACCAAAATATGATTTGATCTTCTGGGTATTTAGATATGTTCCATTAAAGTAAAAGACTTTCTACAAAGATGTAGTATCCATCCTGCTTCCATACTGCCTGAGTAGTTTACCTTTTACCTATGGGATAGGCCTAGGAATCAAAGAGATGATTTTATGGCCAGTAGTTAGCAAATTCCTGCATGAGGTTTACTCAATAGCTGAGATGAACACAAAGGGAAATGACCAAGTAAACTCTGGTGAATGAGAACACATTTCATTAAAGAGTTTAATGTTAGCTTGAAAGTTTAGTTGGCATGGAGGAGGAAGATAATCCTTCCTGGAGAGAGGATATGCTGAAGGAAGTAAGGGCACTCAAAAGGAATGTAAAGAGTGAGGTTTAGGTTTTAATACAGGGTGTAAAACAGGAAGCATCAAGTATTTTCTACGATTAAGATATTGAGTTGACTTTGAACAACAGCTTTAAGACTGAAGATTTGATATGCATCAATGATCCACTGTCATTTCATATACATAAAATAATATTTTCAAATATATTATAGGTGTACTCAGAGAAGAAGCTTAACTGGAGCAGGTCTGAGTTGATGAAATAACATTTGCAGATGGGATAGCTAGGTAGCTTAGTGTCTATAGCTCCAACTCTGTAGTCAGGACTACCTGACATCAAATCACAAGTCAGAAACTTAAGCCCATTGCCTCTAGCCCTACAACAAAAGAAGAAGAATTCATGAATGTAAAAATAAGAAAGGTTTAATGACAACATGTTTATAGTTTTTTATTTATTCATTTTTGACTTGTTACAATGCACTGGGGCTAAGGAATCTGTCCATGATCATACAACTTGGTAATTGTTAAGTGTGAGAATGGTTTTGACCTCAGGTCCTACTGATTTAGGGACCTTTGTTCTCTCCACTATGCTGCCCATATCTTACTTATTTTAGAGCAACATTAAGCTGTTCTTAGGTAAATCTTCACTACAAGGAATAAAGAAGATAGACAATGAGATATTGTGGGATATTACTTAGTTATCGTCTTCTTTGTTGAAGACATCAATTTAAAGATTTAACAACTGGTTTCATCTATATTTTCTCATATAGGCAGTGTGCATCCATACAGAAAAGATAAATCCAAATGCAGATTGAAAAGACATTGCTTTAACAACAGCTTGAAGACATCCAGAATCAAGGCATCATTAAAGGAAGTTTTTGTCCTTGTACGGTTGAAGGATCTGCTCTCTAAAGTTCATGCCAATAATGAAAAACAAAGTCTTATGTTTGAAGAGAGTAATCCAAAGTCAATCAATGAATTTAAGGACTTAAGATTTCAAATGTATAAATATGGAAATGAGAAAGCAGAAATAGAGGCAAGTTTTAAATCACATTTTAATATATTTGATAGGCATTTAACTATTTGAAAAGAAATTGAAATTAGTTTTGCCCAAATTAAGTTATAAATTTGAATTTTCAGCAGGAATATGATATTAACTTTCATTGTAAACATTCTGACATTATTATTCTAATAATATGCCCAAGGTAAAATAAACCCTGCAATGGAATAAATCGTTTGAAATATTTATGTTTGAAAATTATTATAGGAACAATGTAACAACTATAAGAATTGAATTGAGAAACTGTGGGATATTATCTAGTTATCCTCTTCATAATTATTTAAACATGTTTATCAATCTGACTAGTTTCAATTCATATTACTTTGAATTAATTCTAGAAATATCAAATGTTAGATTTTGTTTTCATGAAATTCCAAACACTACCAACTACTTTCCTTTAAAATCTGTGACAGTTATTCTCTTCCTCAAGACAATGGTTATGCATGAAGCATTAATATTTTTGTGTGGCAACAGTGCCATTTTTAAAAAAAATTATTTTACTGTCCCATTACATATTGTTTATCACTATATATTTTTTAACCATCTTACTAATAATTTTTGCTTAACACGTTTCTTTCTTGAAGATAACTTTTTACAGATTTAAGAACTGGTCTCATTATCTGTAATTTTCTCATATAGACAGTGGGTGGCAGGACCACCAACTATTTTACTAGCTAATACATGCATAGAAAAAGTTTAGATTTTGCTTCTTACCATACAGGATCATGGGTTTGAATTAGTATTTTCATTGCGTAATTCAGGTTATCTATAACTGTTTAATTATGCCCCCTTTTTCCTTTATCAATTTTTTGTTGCTTTCTCTTCATTTATGTTTCTTTTTTGTTTATTTTCTATCATACTTAATCTTATCTAATAAGCTAGAAAATTTTTAAATTTTGTTTTTAACTTAATTTTCATTATGCCATAATTCTTTGCTATAATTTTTATAGCATATCTATATGTATTCATGTGTATATATGTATATATACATAGAAAATATATATCTATACATAGAAAATATATATGTATGTATGTAGGCGTTTGTGTGTATGTGTGTGTGTGTGTGTGTGTGTGTGTGTGTGTGTGTGTGTGTGTATGTACATGGAGAAAAATTTTCAGTGATGTCAAACAAACAAGTGTTTTTAGAAACCAGTTGCTGAAAAACCTATTAGTGTTCATTTTTCCTAGGAAACATAGAACCTCTGAGAATTCTTTGTAAGCCTAGAGAAAACTTTAGAAAGCACACAGAGTGAATTGAATCAGACCAGTATAAGGTAAAGGAACTTTAAGAAAGATTTCAAGTGGAAAAGGAAAAATTGACTCAATATGTTGTCAAGCAGGAATTCATCCAGAAAAGATTAATCCAAATGCAGAATGAAAATACATTGCTTTAACAACAGCTTGAAGACATCCAGAACCAAGGTATCATTAAAGAAAATTTTGTCCTTGCACAGTTGAAGGATCTGCTCTCTAAAATTTATGCCAATAATGAAAAACAATGCCTTACATTTGAAGAGAGCAATTCAAAGTGAATCAATTAATTTAAACACTTAAGATTTCACATGTATAAATATGGAAATGAGAAAGCAGACATAGACATAAGTTTTGAATTATATTTAAATATATTTGATAGGTATTTAAATTTTTGAAATGAAATTGAAATTAATTTTGCTCAAAATAAGTTATAAATTTAAATTTTCAGCAGGCAGATGATAATATTCTGACATTATTATTCTAATACTATGCCCAAGGTAAAATAAACCCTGCAATGGAATAAATCATTTGAAATGTTTATGTTTGAAAATTATTATAGGAGCAATGTAACAACTATAAGAGTTGAATTGAGAAATTGTGGGATATTATCTAGTTATCCTCTTCATAATTATTTAAACATGTTTATTAATCTGACTAGTTCCAAATCATATTATTTTGAATTAGTTCTAGAAATATCAAATGCTAAATTTTGTTTTCATGAAATTTTTCCTTCCTTTCTCTTCATTTGTATATATCATTTATTTTTATTTATTTTCTATCATGCTTAATCTTATCTAATAAGGTAGAAAGTTTTAAGTTTTGTTAGTTTTTTAACTAAATTTTCTATGTACCATAATTCTTTGCTCTAATTTTTATAGTATATCTACATGTATGAATGTGTATAATATTTATATATTTATGTATATGCATACATAATTTTCTATGTGCCAAAATTATTTGCTATAATTTTTAGCTTATCTATATGTATGCTTGTGTGTATATATATATGTATATATATGTATATATATATGCACAATATGAGTGTGTGTTTGTGTGTGTGTGTGTGTGTGTGTGTGTGTGTGTGTGTGTGTACACATGGAGAAAAATTTTGAGTGTTGTTTTTAGAAACCAAAATCTGGAAAAACTTTTAGAATTCATTTTAACATAAACCTTCTGAGATCCCTCTGATACTATACTCCTGTAAGCCCAGAGATCATAAAATATCACCTTAAAAGGGAGAGATATTTTAAAAGCTATTGCAAAGTCTTTGATTTTAAAATGACAAAGATCATATAAAGCAGCAGTTTGTTTGCAAGGCAATCACTGGAAATATTAAGAAATTTGATAATATGACAGAAATAAAGGTGAGGACTTTCTAAAAATGGGTCATCAGTTGGGTTATGAGAGGATTCAAAAATTTTCATTTCATTTTCACCAATAAGTAGGTGAAAACCATTGCATTGAAGGATGCTCTATACCTTGATTATCTATTTTAGTGAAGGAAAATATTTTCATAATTGATTTAACAACTACAGATAAACTGAACAATTAAGTAATTATTGATTGTCCTACTAATATTTTAGTGAAATTCTGATATTTGATCATATTGAGATATTTACCAACTTTAAGACTATACTTCACCACAAATTAGGAGAAAATCCTAAAGATATTTTGAAATTATTAGTAAGTGTTCAAACAATAAAGCATAAAAAGCATTTTGCAAACCTTTAAGGGGAAAATGCAATTAGAGGGAAGATAATATGGAAGGCAATAATGAGTTAGTAATTATCATTTTGAATGTGAATGGGATGAACTCTCCCTTAAAAGGTAAGTGGATAGCATAGCTGGTTAAAAACCAGCATCTTACAATTTGCTGCTTACAAGAAACTCATCTGAAGCAGAGAGATACACAGAGAGTAAAGGTAAATGGTTAGAGAAAAATATATTTTGCTTCAGGTGAAGTGAAAAAGCAGTGATAGCAATCCTTATCTCAGACAAAGCAGCTGGAAACAATAGATATTATTAAAAGAGATAAGGAAGAAAACTACATCCCCCTAAAAGGTACCATAAACAATAAAATAATTTCAATACTAAATATGTATGCACACAATGGTATAGCATCCAAATTCTTAGAAAAGTTGAAGGAGTTACAGGAAGACATAGACAATCTCCATAAAATGATAGGAATTGATAATTTCATAGACTTTTTCACTTGTATACCTACAGTTCTATAGTGTGACTCTGAAGGCAAGTGTATTACATCTAGATTGAATGTTTAGTTATACCCTACATACTTTATCAAATAAAAAATAATTGTGTTAATGTAATCATTTAAGGTTTGAGATTAGAAAGATTTGCTGCATATCGTTTTCATTTTATTCTTACTATGTCTCATTTTATTTTATACATAGTCATAGCCACCTAGTCGAATTTCATAAAGTATGGGCAAAATGTATTCAATGAAACATAGCTTATGAATCTACTTTGGTTAGACCTACCATGAACAAAGAAGGTAGGATTGACAATCCCAAAGAAGATTCCAAGGAAATACCTCAATTTAAAAAAATTCAGGAAAGAAAAGCCTTTGAATTCCTATGTAATCATTTTTTCTATTTCCTTATTATATTTTAAAGGAATAGGAATTAGTTTATTTTGGTAAGTTATTTAATTAGTCTTGTTATTTCATTGTTTTGAAATATTTTGCTAAGAACTGTCTCAAGACATTTGGCGTTATCATTATCTGCTTTAGCCAAAAGTGAAAGTGAGGAGCAGAAAGCTTAGGTGGCTTGTTCATGGTAACAGTGAAAAGGACTGAATTAACATGGCCTTTTAACTACTGTATATTACACTATATATCAGAAAGAGATGAGTTATCGGACCCCTTCCATAGAAGAAATGAGAACTCCCAGAGGCAGGAACAGCAGTAATTAAATTGAAGAATATTTTACTACTGCCTAGAAATGTCCTTTTCCATTAAAATATTTTAAATTCCTATAGCCAGTCAGGTGACAACTAAATCTCTCATTCCCTCATTTTATTCATTCATAAAATAGTATATCTCTAGGTACATAACATGAAATTGATGGCAAGCATTTATGGACAAAAAAGGCTTTGACGTTCTATTTTTCAATATAGTCTTACCAAAACAATTATGTAATCTCACTACAGATGTAGTATCTATTGAGGCTCTCAATCTAGAACACTGAATCCAATTTAAATTGAACTATTCATAAATATGTGCAAGGAAGACATCAGAATGTAGGCATTGGTACAATATAGGAATACTGTAATAATAATTTAGCAACCACATTAGCATTTTCTATTCAAGGTAAAATCCTAGGTTATTCATAAATATATTAGTGTTAGAAATTTTAAAAGATTAAAAGAATTAGGGGAAAAATTCATTATAACTATTTCTTATTTTAAAAATAGATTTGTTATGTCTTATTTTAAAATATTTTTCTTCAAATACTCATCTTATGCCATATTACATTTATTTGATGCACATTATTTCTATTCATCAAAAATTGGTAAAATTTATTGATAGCAAAGTATCTCAGTAATGTTATCACCTAACCTGTTATTAGAGCTCAAAACTGGTGATCTCTCAGTTCTTTTGAACTTGAGGAGTAAGCTATTTCCATAAGCCTCAAATCTTCACTGTTTGGGGGCAAAGTTTAAAGGAATTATAAAATAAGAATCATTTTCCCGTTGAGTTTTTGGAGAATTTTCATATAAATCATAGTGTCTAAGGGAACCAGAACCTTATCATGAAGAGTGAGTATGCTGGAACACTGGTCCTAGGCCATGGTTGTCATTTTCACTTCCCTCAAACAACATCTTACTTTCTTGCTATTTTTAGAGAATTTCCCCTTCATTCTATATTGTTGGGATATACATATATTCACACATACACTTTTTTTTTAGTTTTTGCAACTCAGTGGGGTTAAGAGACCGGTCCAAGGCCACACAGCTAGGTAATTATTAATTGTCTGAGGTCACATTTGATCTCAGGTACTCCTGACTCCAGGTCTGGTGGTCTATCCACTGTGCCACCTAGTAGTCCCATCATCTTACTTTCTTGACATTATTTCTTGCATTCTTTTGTACACTGTAACTATGAATAAACTCAATTTTGCTAAAAAAACCCAAAAAGTTATCTTCTTGCACTTTGACAAATTATTATGTTTCTGGGTTGAGCAGTCCCTTGTTATTTCTATTGATTATTTTGCTATTTCAGTTCAAATTTATGGTAGAAAAGTCACTATTTATCCCTGATATTGGATTCCAAATGTCTTTTTTCCACTGCTCTCTAAAAATCAATACTCTGTTTTTTCTGCAACCATAATTTTAATTTTGTTATTTCATCATCATGTTGCACAATGATTGACAAATGCCAATAAGTAAAAGATATCCTCCATTTGAACAGTGTTGTCATGCAGTCTGACTCTGCCACTAACTAGATCTTTTACCTCTTTGAATCCATCTCCTTTAGTTTGAATTTACAAATATAAAGGAGAAAGGTTTGGCATGTCTTCTGATATTGTGCTTGTGCATTTTTAATATCATTTTATCTGTGTTCCTGAGTTTATTCATTTTTTTATATCATTGAACTGAATTAAATGTGTTTTATGAGCTAAAATGCGTAATCAGATAAGTTTCCAATTCACATTTTAGAATTCATCTTTTCAGGGAAGCATTTCTTTTTTTTTTTTTCATGGAAGCATTTCTTCATTGAAAAGAACTTAAAATAAATCTATAGTCAAAGTTCATTGGTCTTTGGAATTTTCAGGGAACATGGGAGGAGATTTCATTCTCATTGCTACTCCTAATGAGGAATCTATTTCAGTTGATTTAGACCAATGCCTGCTCTATGATTTAGTCTTAAGGTAGAGAATTATTTTTTTTTAAGCTATGAGTTTTAGTATCATTTTTTAATTTAAATTTTAGTTTTTTAAAATTAATTGTAAAGACTTTTCAGCATTCCTTTGCACATTTCTTTTACCTCCCTATGATAGCAAGTAATTTCATAGAGTTTATACATTGTCAATAACTTTAAATGATTTGCAGGATTGTTATACATGACTTTTTCTTACAGTTGTAGAACAAAATGTATAGTAGAATTTTTCCTAAAGAAGGGAGCAAATGTGAATGCCGTGGATAGGAATCAAAGGTATAGTAATTAAAACTTGAAATTTTTAAAATGATACTAGAGGAATAAGAATGAAATAAGTCATGAAATACTTATAGAACAACTTTGTGAAAAATTATATTTTACTTTCTTGTTATTTAGTTATCTTTTTTTCAAAGCTCATTGTACCTCCCTTTGGAAATGAAATACTCATTCCTAAACCAATAATTAGAAAAAGAATTAAAAAAACAAATCTTGTAAGTTTTTAAGTATCATTTTCTTTTTGTCTTCCTGCCTCTCCATTTTGTTTTGTAATTTTCACGACGAATTTGGTTCAGATGATTTAGAGGACATGGAGGATATTTTCCATTTGTCCCCTTCTTCCCAAATAGGATTATTAGTGAATTTTTAAAAAATTATAACTAATAGAAGGATTTATTTTTGTGTTTTTGAATTCTGTATTTCAAGTTACATTTTTCTAATCTCTGCCTGTTTTGCTATTTGGCATGAAGTTGCATAAATATAATAATGTATATATTTTTCAATTCATGTTAACATTTATTAAGAATCAATTATATATCACATGCATATCAAGTGTCTACCGTTTTTTCCTAGCATGCAAAAATAAAAATAGTCTTCAAAAATTAATGAAGTTCATTGTGAAGGGTTACAACCTCCACACAAATATGTCCATCCCAATGTCTTGCAGTAAAGGAGTCAACAGAAAAAGATCTAGGATAATTCAAGGGAAGAAAACATATAAAAATGTGTTTGTGGAAGGAAGGTTTCCTAGCTCTGATGCCTCTGAACTGAGAAAATAGCATCTCTTAGAAGATTTTTACACTAGAGGATGGTCTACATGAATGTTTTAAGATTACTAGTGCAGTTAAATGTGCAGTGGATAGAGAACTCTGACCCTGGACCTGGACCTAGGAAGACTTGAGTTCAAGTCATACCTCAGAGATGTAATAATTATTTAGCTGTGTGACCCTTGCAAGTCATTTAACCTCCACTGTCTTCCAGAAACCAAAACAAAAATTTGAGAAAGCTTTGAAATGGAATAACCAGAGAAAGTAGATTACAGAAATAAGAACAGTTAATAATGTATTGCAGAAACTCCAGTAAAAATGTCATGAATAGCATCATACATTTGAAATTGAGGAAAAGGGAGAGGATGACAGGTCTTGTGCAGAAAGAAGCACCATGACTTGATAACTTTTGGACACATATCTGTGTTGGATAAGAGAGAAGTGTCAAAGTTATACACTTATGTGACTGAGACTTTACCTAACTTTAACATAGATAGGAAACAGAAAAGGACTGATGACTTTGACTTGGGGAATGGAAGAAAGGTAATGATGAGTTCAGATTTGTTCTTTTTGAATTTCAAGGTCCAGGAGGGACAAACATGCTGAGGGTTCTGATCCCAATATGTGGTGTCCAAAATGAAGGACAATATGTAGGTGTGGCCCGACCAAAAGGCAGAAGTCAGCCATCTCCATTTCACTGTACATTCTTTCTCTTTCAATAATCAATAATTAATAACACTGACTTAAGTCATTGAGCTCATTAAAATAATTTTCCTTTTTTCCAAAATAGGATTCAAAATTGAAAGGTATTGTAAGTCATTTTTAAAAATTTATTTTATATGACTTCTTTCATGAATGGATCAAATAACTATAAAAAGGATGAACTGACATATACAATAAATATGTGCATGCCAGTGGTATTATGTGTATGGGAATAAAAATATTATTAAAATGAAAGCATACAACTAAGTGAATATATTCAGAACATTTTTATGAGCTTTTTATAGTCTTTCTGAATTGCTTTCCAGTTATGTCCACTCCCCATTCCCTCCCCTCCAAAATCACAGCCTATAATAGAGAGTTAGGGAAGGGTCATAAAGGGTGGAGTGAGGAGACACGAAGACATGAAGTGGCAAGGGCACCAGAAACCTGTCTTGACTTCTAGTTTAGAGAATGCAATTTGAGCCAAAGAGTGAACTGGTTACCTGCCATAGCAAAGCCAACATCTCGTTTCTTCAAGATTGACCCAATGTTGGTACCATCCCCTGTAACAGCCACCACCTGCCATTGGACCCCCACAGGGCTTTCAATGATGCCTGTAATACACATGTGCTAAGTGCAATAGTCACAAGTGTTCTTGCACTTGTTCATGCACCAAGTCTTGTTTTGGAGTCCTCACCACTTTCCCTCCTTTTTGGTCATCTTCTCCCTTTCTTTCCCTTTCTTTTCCTATGGGTGTTGGGCTTTTCTGTGACCATATTCTAATCAGCATTGCCTTGGTATCTTTCAGTGCCAAAAAACCCTGGAGCATGACATTCTCTATTAATCTTCCCTAAGCTGTATTAAGCTGTATTGATTTTCCCAAAGACTCAGAGACTTGTTCTTGCTGATTCTTACCTTAACATGGGACTCTGCCCACAAATGGTGCCTGAGACAGGTTTGACTTGCTGCTGCAGCTCATACCCCATAGGTTGGTCAAGAATGAAGGAGATTCCCTCTAACTCCAAATCCCTTGACTGAAGAGCACTCAAACTAATCCTGGCCAGAACCCAAGTCTTTTGGTACATATTAGAAATCCAAGTCTTTTTATTCAGGCTACTTTGACTTTCAAAAGCAATTATAGAATTGAGGTGATTGTCTTCTGCAATCTGTAGATTAATTCTGCAGAGGTTCATTCGTCCTCTGCATTACTCTGACACTGAGCCTCAAGCCCCAGATGCTCTAGAATCACAGCACCCACCTCCCCCTTCTCATTTTGGATAACTCGGTTGAGCTCTTTACCCTCTATACACAGGTATTCATCACTATGACTCAGGATGCCACACAATGACAATAACTCGGACTGTATTCATATTGTCTCCTGTCACCATGCAAACAGTGATTCCAACCCCTTGGCACTTGTGAATGGCTTCAGGGACCTATGGAAATATACAGAAGGAGGAGAAGATAAAGAGAAGGAAGGTAGTGGTCATACCAAATGAAATAAGTTACTTCTGTTCAGGGGCATCATGAGGAGGAGAGACCCTTTTAAAAATGATCAGAGAAATAAAGAAGGCTAATATTTGCCATATACTCTTACACCTCATCCAGTATTCCCTTTCTTGCCTGGAAGTTTTTTCTTCATCACCCTATCTAGCAGCACCTGCACTAGCATGCTAGGTATTGAGAAACCACTGATATCAGGGAAAGTGATGACATGACTAGGACATGAATTGGATTTGAGGGTGGGAGATATTGTGCAAAGTCATCAACCTCACTTTCTCCTTCAGAGCCATCTGGGTTCAGTGGCTAGATATGAATCAGGATGATTGGAGGTAACCTTGGATGTAAGTTCATCAGTTTTAAGCGACTTGACCAGGGTCACATAGTGTAAAGAACCTAAAGCTGGATTTGAACTCCTGACCTGACTTTGAAATCAGTGCTCTATCAACTGTGCCACCTATGGGAGGGGGGCGTGGTCAGGGGAAGTGATGCCACGGAACTCCAGATATGGGGCTTAAATAAGCTTGAATCAATTGCTACTTCCAAAGAAAAAGGCGGCTCTAAGGTTGGTGCCCAAAAATGTCAGGTGTTCTCACATCAGGCAAGGTACCAGACTCATTCCTGATCTCTCTGAATATTTACCTCTCTGGATGATAGCTCTCAATTCTCACAAGAAATAGAAATAGAAGCATCCCTATTTCATGGAGGGAGAAACACAGACTCAGTGGTGACTTGCCTAGGGTTATTGAGCTAGTAAGCACCAGAGCCAGGTTTCTCCTGACTGAGTCTTGAGCATTTTCTCTACCACAATATCATTCTCTCATGGCTGCTAGAGGCAAGGAATGAAGAAGTGGGCTTTGGGGGGAATACAAATGGGAATTTCATTCACAATCAATCAACTCCAAATGAAATGGAAACATTCTTTTGTCTTCTGAGAGGAGTCCCAGTGCTACTGGATTTCTCTGGTCATTAAAGGTTCCCCCTCTCCACACCCTTTCTGGTCCAAGCCCAAGATTGATTCTGAGGACCTGGTTCAGGTTGCACTCTGAAAACACTCTCCTTAACTCCTTAACCAACCAAAATGGCTTATTACAGTTGCAGGAAAATGTAGATTTGAGGGAGAGGGAAGAAAAGAGAAAGCGTTGAAGAGGAGATCGGGTACAACAGCCCGAATGTTATATAGGCAAGATGCTTCTCTCTGTAGACATCCTGTACTTGGCTACCATTTCTACCCAAAGCAGAGTCAAAATTCAAAAAAGGACTTTTACTCAATGTAAGCTATTGGTAAAGTAAGAGAGGCTCTACCTCTATCTTCTCCTACTTCACCAAGAGGGCAGAAATTTTCTTTTTTTCTTTTTTTCACTATTTGTATCCCCAGCGCTTAACACCATATAGCAGGAGTTTCATAAATGTTTTTCAACTGATAAAAATAAAAATGGACTTAGGGGATTATCTAAGTCACGGTACATTACATAGTATTGTAGAACTGAACTTGGGCAGCTAGAACCTAAGGATCTTGGATGTATCTGAGAGTCAGAACATGTGTCTGCTATGTATCTCCCTAGAGGGGGACTGAACCATAATTCTCCTCAGTTCGAGATAAATTTTCTGAGAGTAGAGATATGGGGAAATGGAGGGGGACAACAGATTTTTTCAAGACTCCCTGAGATTCTTCTATCTCATTCAACCCTAGCTCCCCCAAAAGAGACTGCTAATAAGAGGTAGGTTTCTGCAATGGTCTCTCAGAGCTGACAAAGACCTGTGCAAAAAAATCAGGCAGGCTGTTTATGGCTTCACCTCACTGGAGCTCATAGATCCTGGTGTTTGTCAGTCCAATAAACAAGTCTAACATGACTTGTTATTTCTAGTAAAAAGAAACCCCTGTTGCTTGGTTTCATTTTTGCTTTCTATTCCCAGTCCCCACCCTTACTAATTAGAGAGCTTAAAAAATAATATTTATGCTTCATTTTTTTTCCTGAAGAAGACCATGACATCAGGGAAGTGCTACCAGTACAAACACATGAACTGGATTTTAGTGAGGGGTGCTGTACTAAGCCTGACTTTCTCTTTAAGAGCCATCTGGGTCCAGTGGCCAGATAAGGATCAGACTGACTGGAGATTATCCTGGATATGAGGCAATTAGGGTTAAGTGACTTGACCAAGGTCAATACAGCAAGTGTCAAGTATCTGAGGTCAAATTCGAACTCCAGTCTTCCTGAATCCAACCCCAGTGCTCTATCCACTGGACCATCTAGTTGCCTCAGTGAGAGGACCTAGGAATCTACAGAACCCAGTCTTAATCATTCAGGAAGCCGTTTTATCATAGGCTCTACATGAAAGCAAAGAAAGCTGAATCCTGCTGAACATGGGTCGGATGGAGCCTAGGATTAATACATGCCAGTTAGTCATTTTTGGTGGAAACCTCTTATGCCAATGTTCTGTTGTCCTGAAGGCACTGCCTAGTGCAAAAACAGGAACTTTCAATGAGGATGGTAAAGCCAAAGTGAAGGAAAGTCATCCACCGGCTATAACTTATGATTGACTGTTTAATATCCAATGTCTTCTGATTTTTGGAACGGGAACTCTTTGAGAATCAGATTACAGATAGTATTAGCAGTGAGCAAGACTGTAGAAAATCAGAGACAGGATCTTTGATGCTATTGACAGCTCACCAGAATCTAATCTACTCTCATCCATGGTCCTTACACACCTATCAAATTGAACTACTCTTTTTTTTTAATAGAGTTTATTTATTTTGAATTTCACAATTTTCCTCCTAATATTGCTTCCCTCCCCCCACCCCCACAGAAGCCAGTCTATGAGTCTTTACATTGTTTCCATGGTATACACTGATCTAACCTGAATGTGATGAGAGAGAAATCATATCCTTAAGGCAGAGACATAAAATATGATATATAGCAAAATTACATAATAATACAACTTTTTTAAAAAATTAAAGTGCCTAAGGCTGGATTTGAACCCAAGTACTCCTGAGTCCAGGGCCGGTGCTCTATCCACTGCACCACCTAGCTGCCCCTCTCTCTAGTGTTTTTAGTAGGAATGAGTGCTGTATTTTGTCAAAAGCTTTTTCAACATCTATTGATATAATCATATGATTTCTCATATGATAGGTTTGTTATTGATAAAATTATACTAATTATTTTCCTAATATTGAACCAACCTTGCAGTCCTGGGATAAATCCTACTTGATCATAATGTATTATCCTAGTGGTAACTTGCAATCATTTTGCTAAGATTTTTTTTAAGCTGAGGTATCCCCTGGCTATAATTAATATCTCATCTAGGTCTCACAGTAACCTGGGAAGTGCAATTTCCACAATTTTACAGAGGCACAGAGAGCTTACAATGACTTGCTCATGGATCTAGTACAGTTAATAACTCAGGTATTTCTGACTCTAGGCCCTGTGTCACTGGCACTTGGGGAAAAGAAAACCTGTGAATCGGCTATTTCCCACTCTTTTACCACTATCCCCATCACTAATCTTCTCTGGGGATTTCATCTGCCCTTTCCTCTGATTTTTAAGCCCTCAGACACATATACACACACTACCCATCTGGTCTCTACCCCTTTGGAGGGTCTAAATAAAGTATCTATGTTCAGGTTCATTATCAGTCCTCGAATAGGAACTAATTTTTATGCTTTAATTCCCCCCCGCCACAACAAGGATGAGACAGCCTAGCAGAGGTATGAGATGGCTCTTCAGGAAGCAGAGGACTCAGGGCCTAATCACAGTTCTCTCCATTTGATTGGTGAGTTGAAGGTTCTGGCAGTTAAAGATATGGGGGAGGGGTCTATCTTAAGAGATGACAGAACAATCAATGAGAAGGAGACACAAGTCAGAAAGAGGTACTCTGGGACAATATAGATAAAATGTCTATCATTTTAGATATGTGTTTACAAAGGGGGAGATGGAGAATGAGTTAGTCTCAACTGCTTTGCAATGAGCACACCTAGGAGTTCTCCACAAATCCCCTCAGTAATTCAATCATAGGAAATACCATGCTATGTGTAGGGAAAGAGGGTCCTGGAAGTCTGGAGACCTAGGCTAGAAGCTCCAGCTCTATCAAGTACTAACCCTATGTTCCAAAAAAGTCATTTCACCACTGTGTCAGAGTTTATGGCTCTGAAAAAGAAGATTAATATATGTAACTTAACTATTTTTAAGGTTGTTGTGAAGAAAATACTTTGTAAACTGAAGAGGTATAGATAAATGTAGTCTTTTGTAATGATAAATATCCTTTTTCCCTCACAGAGAGAGAAAGTATCAAGCCTCACCAAACACAAAAACTAGAAGTTGACTGTGGAGTAGAAGCCAAACCACCTCAAGCTCATTCTTGAAGGCAGGTAGCTATATTTTTCTGTGGGAGATGATGCCACACATCAATAGGTTAAATTGAAAACTGCTTCCCTCTGACAGAAGGGGAGCCCTTAGATCTGACACTGGGGAAGGAAACCTTGCATACATTACATCTTCAGAAAAAACCCATAAGAGTCAAAGGACCTGGCACCTAATTCAGAATAAGATGGCAGAATATTTAATTAGCATTACAAGGATGATAAGGGACAAAAATATTTGCCCTTCTCCTTCAGTCAGGCACCTAGGGGTAGGCAGACAGGTAATCCCACCTCTTAACCACAGACACCCTTTGCCTTCTTCTTTCTCCAGATTGTGTGGGAACTCTACCCACACAAGGTTCTTGGGGTTTGCAGAGTTTTTTCCCTCCCCCTCCCCAGAGAAGTGGTTTCTTTTCTGAGATTTTCCATGTGTGTACAATTGGGTTGTATGAAAGAAAAGCTTCCAGATCATTTTCTTCAACAAAAATAGCAATCACTTTTTAAAGGGCAAACTGGAGTTTATCTTTCTTTGCCACAATACTATGGATGTATATTCTTACCCCCATTTTACAGATATGGAAACTGAGACTCTGAGGGCTGACCCTTGATTCCAAAGATGATAATCTAGCATCAAAATCTCTCAGATCTGCTTGTTTCTACTGCCCTTCGCTGCCTCTCCTGTTAGTGATCTTGGAATCATAAAAGCTATGTTAAACTTCAGATCTTTGATTTTGAAGGAGCCTTCAGGGTATTTTGGAATTGGGGGCAGACTGGAATGTCTGAAGAGAGTTGGTGCCCATGCCTCAAACCTCCTTCATACAGACTACTAAGATCAGTCATGCTATAGAATCAGGTTCAATTTAACTCTTATTTCAAGGTTTGTGTCCAGGTTGTTACAGAAGTTAGTAAACCATCATACTGGTTCTCAAATTCAACTCTTGAGCCTTTCTCTTGCTCACCCTAATGGACCAAGGATTGGATTCTGGATTTAGAAGATAAAGTGATTCCAGCCCTGGCTCTGGGGACAGTCATATCCATATATTTAAAGGTCCCCAGGGTACAATATTTAAATTAATTTTTATTAAAGATATTATTTGAGTTTTACAATTTTCCCCCCAATCTTACTTCCCTCCCCACTCCACCATAGAAAGCAATCTGTCAGTCTTTACTTTGTTTCCATGTTGTACCTTGATCCAAATTGGGTGTGATGAGAGAGAAATCATATACTTAGAGAAGAGACAAGAGGTCTAAGAGGTACCAAGATCAGACAAGATATCTGTGTTTTTCTGAATTGAAGTTAATAGTCCTTGAACTTTGTTCAAACTCTGCAGCTCCTTGTCTGGATACAGATGGCACTCTCCTTTGCAGACAGCCCAAAATTGCTCCCGATTGTTGCACTGATGGAATGAGCCGGTCCTTCAAGGTTGGTCATCACCTGCATGTTGCTGTTAGGGTATACGATGTTTTTCTGGTTCTGCTCATCTCACTCAGCATCAGTTCATGCAAATCCCTCCAGGTTTCCCTGAAATCCTGTCCCTCCTGGTTTCTAATAGAACAATAGTGTTCCATGACATACATATACCACAGTTTGCTAAGCCATTCCCCCATTGAAGGACATTTACTTGATTTCCAATTCTTTGCCACCACAAATAGGGCTGCTATAAATATTTTTGTACAAGTAATGTTTTTGCCCTTTTTTAATCATCTCTTCAGGATATAGACCCAGTAGTGGTATTGCTGGGTCAAAGGGTATGCACATTTTTGTTGCCCTTTGGGCATAGTTCCTAATAGCTCTCCAGAAGGGTGGGATGAGTTCACAGCTGACCAACAGTGTAATAGTGTCCCAGATTTCCCACAACCCTTCCAACAATGATCATTATCCTTTCTGGTCATATTGGCCAACCTGAGAGGTATGAGGTGATATCTCAGAGAAGCTTTAATTTGCATTTCTCTAATAATTAATGATTTAGAACATTTTTTCCTATGGCTATGAATTGCCTTGATCTCTTCATTTGTAAATTGCCTTTTCATATCCTTTGGCCATTTGTCAATTGGGGAATGACTTTTTGTTTTAAAAATATGACTCAGTTCTCTGTATATTTTAGAAATGAGTCCTTTGTCATAATCATAAGTTGTAAAGATTGTTTCCCAATTTACTACATTTCTTTTGAGCTTGGTTACAGTGATTTTATCTGGGCAAAAGCTTTTAATTTAATGTAAACGAAATCATCCAATTGGTTTTTGGTGGTGTTCTCCAACTCTTCCTTAGACATAAACTGTTCCCCTTTACATAGAAGTGACAGGTAGACCAGTTTTGATCTTATTTGCTTATAGTATTGTTTTATATGACTATGTCCTATAACCATTTAAATCTTATCTTGGTAAAGAGTGTTAGGTGGTGGTCTAATCTAAGTTTCTTCCATACTAACTTCCAATTATCCCAGCAGTTTTTATCAGAGGGAGTTTTTATCCCAATGGCTGGACTCTTTGGGTTTATCAAACAGGACTTTACTCTAATCATCTCCTGCTTTTACACCTCATCTATTCCACTGGTCTATCACTCTATTTCTTAGCCAATACCAAACAGTTTTGATAACCAATGCTTTATAATATAAATTTGGATCAGGTAGGGCTAAGACACCTTCTTTTCTACTTTTTTTTCATTAATCTCCTGGAAATCCTGGACTTTATATTTCTCCAAATGAATTTACTTACAGTTTTTTCTAACTCATTAAATAATTTTTTTTGGAATTTTGATTGGTAGGGCACTAAACAGATAGTTTAGTTTTGGTAGAATTGTCATTTTTATTGTATTAGCTCTACCTGTCCATGAGCAGTTAATATTTGCCCAGTAATTCGAATCTGATTTAAGTTGTGTGAGAAGTGTTTTATAATGGTTTTCAAAAAGATTCTGAGTCTGTCTTGGCAAATAGACTCCCAAGTATTTTATATTGTCTGAGGTTTCTTTCAATGGGATTTCTCTTTCTAGCTCTTCTTGTTTTATCTTGCTACACATATATAGAAATGTTCAGGATTCATAAGGGTTTATTTTAAAACCTGCAACTTTTCTAAAATTGGTAATTGTTTCCAGTAGCTTTTTGGATGATTTCTTGAGATTCTCTACGTAGACCAACATGTCATCTGCAAAGAGTGAGAGTTTTGTCTCTTCCTTCCCAATTCTAATTACTTCAATTTTGTTTTCTTCTCTAATTGCTGATGCTAATATTTCTTTTATTTTAGGTTTTTGCAAGGCAAACAGGGTGAAGTAGCTTGCCCAAGCTCATTCAGCTAGGTAATTATTAAGTGTCTGAGACCAGAATTGAATCCAGGTACTCCTGACTCCAGGGCCGGTGCTTTATCCTATATGCCACATAGCTGCCCCTGACGCTAACATTTCTAATACAATATTGATAGCAGTGGTGATAATGAGCACCCTTGTTTCACCCCTGATCTTATTGGGAACGTCTCTAGCCTCTCCCCATTGAATATAATGCTTGTTGATGGTTTCAGATAGATACTGCTAATTATTTTAAGGGACAGTCCATTCATTCCTAAACTCTTGAGTGTTTTTAATAGGAATGGATGCTGTATTTTGTCAAAAGCTTTTTCAGCATCTACTGATATGATCATATGATTTCTGATAGGTTTGTGTTTGATATAATTGAGTATACTAACTGTTTTCCTAATATTGAACCAACCCTGCATTCCTGGAATAAATCCTACTTTATCATAATGTATTATCCCAGTGATAACTTGTTGTAATCGTTTTGCTAAGATTTTAAGACTTTTGCATCTTTATTCATCAGGGAAATAGGTCGATAATTTTCTTTCTCTGTTTTAACTCTTCCTGGTTTAGGTAACAGCACCATAATGGTTTCATAGAAAGAGTTAGGCAGAGTTCCATCTTTGCCTATTTTTAGGGTTTTTTTTTTTTTTGCAAGGCAGATGAGGTTAAGTGGGTTGCCCAAGGCCACACACCTAGGTAATTATTAAGTGTCTGAGACTGGATTTGAACACAGGTACTCCTAACTCCAGGGCAGGTGCTTTATCCACTGTGCCACCTAGCTTCCCCTTTGCCTATTTTTTCAAACCGTTTATACAGAATTGGAACCAATTGTTCCTTAAATGTTTGGTAGAATTCACTTGTGAATCCATCAGACCCAGGAGATTTTTTTTAGGGAGTTCAAGGACTGCTTGTTGCATTACTTTTTCTGAGACAGGGTTGTTTAGGTATTTAATCTCTTCTTCATTTAACCTGGGCAACTTATATTTTTGTAAATATTCATCCATTTCACTTAGATCATTAAATTTATTGGCATAGAGTTGGGCAACATAATTTGAAATTATTGCATTAATTTTCTCCTCATTGGTGGTGAGTTCACCTTTTTCATTTATGATACTAGCAATTTGGTTTTCTGCTTTCTTTTTTTAATCAAATTATTCAGAGGTCAATCAAGTTTATTGGTTTTTTCATAATACCAACTTTTGGTTTTATTTATGTATTCAGTAGTTTTTTGCTTTTGCTTTTATTGATTTATCACTTAATTTTTAGAATTTCTAATTTGATATCGGAGGTCTCTAACTCAATTAGGCAACTACCCAAAAAGTAATAATTTCAGCCCTAAACTCAAAGGAAGTCCCAAACAAGCATTATTATCTGCCGATCCCCGGGAAGGGAGGGAGGAGGATCCATTTTTCACCTGGCAAGGCTGACATGAATCAGTTTCAACAATAGCATTGTGGGAGAAGTAGCCTCTCAGCTCCCATTGCTGTCACCACTCCAGCTGTTTGGAAAAATATCTCATCTTGGGGCAACTAGGTGGTGTAGTGGGTAGAGTAACAGCCCTGGAATCAGGAGGACCTGAGTTCAAATACAGGCTCAGACACTTGATAATCACCTAGCTGTGTGACCTTGGGCAAGTCACTTAACCCCATTGCCTTGCAAAAACAAACAAAAAAGAAAATATCTCACCCTCTTCCATCTAAACAAGAACAGACTGAAAAAACCTGAAGCACAGTATTTTTCACATCTATACTCACATACTACATCCTATGAAGAAAGTAAGATAATCTTATCCTCTTTAGAAAGAGGATACTAAAAGCCTTAGAGTTTAAAGATTTTGACAAGTTTACTTGCATAAGAATAAACGTAAGAAGTCAGGACTCTTGATAGTCCCCCATCTCCTGCCACCAATTCTGCCACCAATATAATGTTGTTCTTACTGCTCAGGCTTCCTACCCTCAGTCTGATAAAAATTCAGTCTAGGAATATGCAGATACCTCCTCCTTTTGGTAAACATGTCTAGTAATTAGTAAACAAATACAATTTAAAATAAGACAGTGATCCTCAAGGATCTTACAATCTTTCTTAAGATATGTAAGCTTTTCTGCTACTACTAGGCAATGAAGGCAAGACATGGTCTTTCTTATATAACCCCCTGCAGGCATGCAAACATACCTAGGTTCATCTCAATTTAGAAGGTCATTTAGTGAGAACTTCATTTTCTAAAGGAAAGTGAGTCTTCCTCAGGTTAAGTGATTTGTCCAAGGTCATACAGGTAGAAAGAGAAGGAAGGTCAGAATACAACTCTTCCCATTACACGGCCTAGCCTCTCTCCAGGATAACACTATGCTTCCTCAACATTTCCAATGTTAGGTCTATTACTATATACCAGAAATAAGGGACCACTGCATTTCATAGGACTTGGAGCTAGACAGGACATCAGAGGTCATCTAGACCATCTCTCTCAATTTACAAATGAGGACACTGGAGACAAGAGCAGGGAGTAAGCTATCGAAATTTATACAATAAAAACTAACAAAAAGTTAGGATTGGAACTCGGTTCTTTGCAGTCCAACTCCAGTGTTCTTAGTATTAAAACCCTCTGCTATCTGAAGCAATCAAAACATTAAACAGTAGCTCACAATCCTGACCTAGACCAATTGAGTCCCCCCATTGTTTTAGAGGCTAAACTTTTTTTCTTCATCTAAAGGACTCTCCCAGTCTAGAGAAGGACAGTTAACTTCACAATTTGGTGTATAGGTCTGTTTTCCTCCCTCAGACCCCTTTCCCTATTTCTCTCCCTAATATTTCCAAGTCCACTTTTGAAATCAGGAAAAGGTTCATTGATTACCACTATCTCCACCCACCACATATATTCACCTCACTTTCCCTACCAGAAGGTTATTAAATCTGACTAAGATTAGAGGTGGAAATGTGAATGGATTGGAAGAGAGAGGGCTCTGGGCTGATGTAGTGCTACAGACAAACCTTCCTGGAATAATAAACTCCAGTCCATTCAACATTCAAAATGATCTTAAAATGACTAATCTGAACAAGTCACCCATTACCACACTCTCATCAAACTCCAACTGCTCCCCATTATCTCAGGGACCAAACATAAAATCTTTTTATTATCATTCAAGCCATTCATAACATGTTCCCTACAACCACCAACCTTTCCAGTCATTTTACATCTTATAGAAACTTTCCCATTAGCTGATCCACATACTTTGCCATTCTGAGTTGAAGAGAATGAAGGCTTGTACTTTCATTGCCATAGTTGACTTCCAATCTAGATATTACTTCCCCAGTGCAGTTTGAAAGAGTCATTATTCTGAGATGTTTACTTCTGATCATCTTTGCTATCCTTCTCTACTCCCTACTCTGGTCTAGGGCAGGAGAACTGACACAGGCCAGGACAGAAAAGAACATTCCTGACATCACCCCAAGTAGGTGGTATTATCAATAACAGTGCTCATTAGGGTAAATTCTTGACTTTGTATAGAAGAGGGAGTAGGGTCAAGGAGTATTTTCCTCTCTGATTAAACTTTTCTAATCGGTGAAAGAATTCTTCCTTGCCAGATGGCAATTTAAAGGTTTCTAGCAGAGGGGTAGAGCTGCTCCTTTTAGAGGGGTTCTGGAAATGTAAGAGGGGGTTAGATATGAGTGGAAAGGAGGAGTGAAGGAAAGACTTCTGCTCCTTAATTCCCCAGCAGAGACATCCCTTCCTTTGGCCCCTTTGCACTCTTAACAAGGGATGGGCCAAGGTGGCTTTCATTATTATTTTTCTTCTGGAAGGATATGATTTCTCTCTCATCACATTCAAATTAGATCAATGTATACCATGGAAAGAATGTAAAGATTAAGAAACTACCAGTGGAGGGGCCTGGGGGAAGGGAAGCAAGTTTAGAGGAAAAATTGTAAAACTCAAATTAAAATATTTCTTAGAAAAAAATTATTATAACAAATTATACATCGGCTTCACAAGCTGCAAAAAGTGTTAATGTCACCAAAAAGGACAAGAACTCCTGGTTTAGTTTCTATCTTTGAAACCCTTGTGGTTGTCTAATCTTACTTTGTTTTTTCTATACCCTGATGGGGTGGAGGGTGTGGTTTTGCATGAAGAAGGGAACAGTAGAAGGACTCTATCCATTGAGCAGATGAAGTTGGGAAAGGCCTAGTGAGGTTCAGTGACTTGAATGTTGGCACACACCACTTTGGCATGGAGAGAATCAGGGGAAAGTCTCCAGTTGCCCAAAGGACTAGGATAAAACTACATGGAAGTTTTGCTAGAGGGAGGACCTTATAAAATGGACTATGGGATGGTCTACTTTTTTCAGGAGAATCTCTGAGTATCCCATGCTGTACATACAAAAAGTCCCATCTTGGAAAACTGTGCTCATTGTTTGAAGTGCTGAATTGAAGATGTAGACTTTGTAGAATTTCTCCCCATGTATCTCATTCCTTAATGCCGCGTACTCATATTTCAGATCTTTGATCTAACAGTAAGCCACACTTGATCTTGGTATCCATCTGCCCAGGAAGCCCTCCTTCTTTCTCTGGAGGCTGAGCATGAAATAACATGAAGGTCAAACAAGTAGTCCTAAATCCAAGGAAGATGGGATAAAAGGGAGTCAAATGTGCCGGCAAGTACAGTGACATTCCTAGCAGCCCAGCTGCCTAATCACTTCACGACTATATGATATTTTATTGTTTCAAGAGCAGTGAGGGAGGACAAAGAAGAATAATGGACTGATCCCCTAGACATATTGCTTTGACTGCTCTGGAAAAGGTCTTTCATTCTTTGGATAAAGGGGAATATCTATTGTCTACTGGTGAGACTTTCTCTGCTAGTATCTGCCCCAAATGGTTGTTTCTGCTTGAGACCTGACAGGTACTTAGAGGGCACAAGACCCTATTCATGCTTCTATATTATGTAATCTCAAACCATTAGTCTTCATATGGTATGTTCAGGTTGGATTTATTGTAGTGTTGTTGAAAGAATTCCTGACTTGTGAACAGAGAACATTTGTTTGAATTCTGACTCTGCCACTTACCAGAAATGTGACCTCATGCAAGTCACTTAGCTTTCATGCTTTGCCCAGATATTTTGAAATATTTTTCTCCAATGCAGTTAAAACCTAGAGTAACCAGCAAACATACCAAGATCTAACAGGTGTAGCCAATCTGGAGGGCGATGCCATGGACAAAGAGTCTCTGGGTATTTGGGTATAATGACATCTGGGCCAGTCCCTGTCTTGTAGTGAGTGCCCCCTATGTAGACCTGATGCACTGTTGTGAGGTTCAAGGTTAGTGTGCTTTTCTTGTATGAGCAAATGGCCAATTAATTTCCATTTCCCCTAGTTCCAGATGATGCATGACAATATTATCCTTCATCATTTTCTGCCAGAAAAAAAGAATAGAGGAGTTTGGCAGAAACTTTTCCAAAACAGAGCACTTCCAATTCAAAACCTATGCTTTATTCTCCTATTCTCTAATCACTTTCTCTGAATAACAAAAAATCCAAGATGAATTTTGTGGGTTTGGTACAAAATCAAAATCTATGGAGGATATTGAAATGATGACCAAATGTGAAAGAGGTCCCTCCCTATTATGGATGTTGAATTTTTTTTAAACTTTTTAATTTGTTTTTACAAGATAATGGGGTTAAGTGACTTACCCAATGCCATAGAGCTAGGTAATAATTAAGTGTCTCTGACTGGATTTGAATTCAGGTACTCCTGACGCCAAGGACGGTGCTCCTTCCACAAAGTAACCTAGCCGAACCATATGGATGTTATATTTCAAAAAATTGTCTGAGGCAAACTGACGTATCCCTGTTCTCTCTCCTGAGGGAACATGGCCAAATCCCAACCTGATCCATGGTGCTATAACCTTCCCTTCACCTTCAGTGTTCTACAGGAAGGAAACATGATGACCCTTCTTCAACTTGACAGAATAGAAAAATGAGATGGTGACAGCCAATGAGTTATTTACTATACTCACTCCACCATCAGAGTCATCCCTTCCTTTAACCCATTTCACTCTTAACCAGGAATGTAATTAGGTGGGCTCTCATAAAGGTATTGTGTAGAAGAGTGCAGAAGAATTATGTCAAAATACTTGGGTTCCCTCTAACTCAGGACCTATTAAGCTAGAGATATGGAGATATTTCAGGTGATCCATAACTTTAGATTAGGGGAAAATGACACCTTTATTTCACTATATGCATTTGCTTTCCTTTGGAATGATCTGCATTTTATTTTATAATTTAAATCTTTATTAGGGCAAGAGATTCATAGTCTTCATCAGACTGCCAAAGAGGTCAATGACACTAAAAAAGGACAGGATTCCCTGGTTTAGTTTCTGTCTTTATAACCCTATTGTCAGATTCATTTTTGTTTTTTCTGTACCCTGATGGGGTAGAGGGTGTGGTTTTGGGTGGAGAAAGGAACAGTAGAATGACTCTCTCCATTAAGCAGATGAAATTGGTTAGGGTCTAGTGAAGTTGAGTGACATGAATATGGCCCCACACCACTTTGGCATTGAAAGAATAAAGGGAAAGACTTCAACTGCCCAAAGGGCTAGGACAAAACTGCATGGAAGTTTTGTTAGAGGGAGGACCTTATGAAATGGACTATGGGATGGCCTACTTTTTGAGGGGAATCTCTGAGGCCCCATTGATGTATGTTGAAAAAGTTCCATTTGGATTCTTGAAAACTGTGCACATTGATTTTCATTTTGAACTGAAGCTGTAGACTTTGGAGACTTTTTCCTCAGGCAACTTTTATCTTATTGTCTGGTAGTCAGATGTTTGACGAAGCTCAGTCGGTCTTGGTGCCCACCTACCCAGGAATCCCTGCTTCTTATTCTGGAGGCTTAAAAAGAAATGGCATAGAGGATAAATGAAAAGACCTATATCAAGGGAAGAGGGGACAAAAGGAAGACAAATGCACCTAGAATTACTCTGACTTTCCATGCAGCCCAGCTGGCTAGTCCTTTCCCGAGTTCATGACTTTTTGTTTCAAGGACAGTGAAAGATGTGGAGAAAGAAGAGTAATGGCCTGTTCCCCTAGATGTATTTTCCAGCCTGTTCTGGAGAAGGGCTTTCATTCTTTGGATAAAGGGGAATATATCTTGTCTGCTAGTGAGACTTTCTTGGCCCCAAAAGGTTATTTATGTTTGAGACTTGTTAGGTATATCTAAGGCACAATACTCTTACTCATACTTCCATATTAACTAATTTCAAACTACAAGTCTTCATATGGTATGTTGATATTTATTTTTTTTGTAGTGCTGCTGAAAGAATTCTTGTCTTGTGAACAGAGAACCTGGGTTTGAATTTGCACTCTGCCACTTTCTACAAATGCGACCACAGGTAAGCCACTTAAGCATTCTTTCTTTGCCCA